>NW_027460467.1:415000-547500 GCF_050947875.1 Dermacentor variabilis | reverse complement strand
GCATGGAGGTGGATAAGGCACGTAATGCTGAGAGGAAACTAACGGAAGATATAGACTCCACTGCACAACCCACGAACAGCCTCGAACAAAGAGTCAAAGCAGTCGAACAAACAATGACAAGCCTAGCGAAAAGCATAGAAGAAATGTTCAACACAATACAGCGTGTAATGCAAGAAACACTCAAAGCCTTCCAAAACCGAAATCATCAGCATGCTACCCACCTTAGGCAGCAACACAGAAGCTCCGCAATCCTCTCTCCCACCATTGAACATGGCTACGAGTCACGCAGGATGACCTCACGACGGGCACGGCATCCCCACAGATGCGCCTGACGCCAGGTTCGTGGTATTCCGCATAGGGGATGGCGGAACAAGATAGGATATTACAGTGGAACTGCAGGTAGTTTGCTAAAAAGAGGGCAGCGCTCCAGTTCGCAATGGCGGACCTCGACCCCAAGGTCTACGTCATCGCGCTACAGGAAACAGAATCGGCCATCAAAATAACGGGCTGTACCTGTTTAAATGAGCTCTCTTCAAGCGAGAAATCGAGTGCAAGAACAGCCATTGCTGTGCATCGAAACATCACCGCAGTGCAAATCGACTTAGAAATCGAAAATCTGCACTACACCTTTGTGCAGCTAATGCCCAAAAACAGGAAGCTTAAATGCCTCTAGATACTAAAGGTATATAGCGCGCCAAAGTGCAGTACTATTCCCTTCCCTACAATCATGAGAAAAGCGAGGAAAGAGGCGGCGCAAGCCCAGCTCGTCGTCCTGGAAAACTTTAACGCAAGCCATACCTTGTGGGGCTACCCGCGAAATACTAAGAAGGGAGTGTCGATAGCAAATGGGGCCAACAACCACGATTCGACCCTGTTCACAGATCCCACGTAGCCGACACGTATTGGCAACAGCGTGTCACGACACACCACTCCCGATCTGACCTTCGTCCGGCAAGTGGAGGGCGCGACGTGGTCCAATACAGGCCTCAATTTGGGCAGTGATCATTATGTCCTGGACATTAGAATACCTGCTGCGGGGTATAATAAAAAGAAGAAAGTGCTCGTCAGACATACCAAGTGGGACCAATTTAGAGTCAAACGCAACCGTCAGGCAGCAACGAAGATTAAAGACCTAAATGAGTGGACGGCGCAGCTCCTCCAAGATGCGGAAGAAGCCACGATGGAGGTGGCCACCGAGGAAGATGGCCCCATGCCCGACTCTAAGCTGATTAGCCTCTGGGAAGAGCAACAGACTCTCCATGCAGAATGGATGAAGCACAAACATAACTGCACACTTAAACTAGCACTTGCTCAGGCTGAGGCGGAAGTACTGGAGCATTCACGCGAGCTAAATTCGGCTCAATGGACGCAGCTGTGCAACAGGCTAAATGGCCAGCTCGGCTCGAAGAACCCCTGGTTCTTGTTTGGACATTTGCTCGATCCCGATAGCAGCAGAGGGGATACCAGCAGAGGGGCAAGGGCCAAGAAGGTCAATCGGCTCCTTTGGGCGCATCCGGCCTCGCAGCGAGATATCATACAAGAGCTCACCAGCCGCTATTTCAATACAGACACAAATGAGCTCGCGTACGCAGAGTACGCTGGCGAAGCGAATGATAACATAGATGTCGACATAACCGAGGCTGAGGTAAGAGCTGCGCTCGCCGATCTAAAAACAACATCGGAGGCGGGGCCGGACGGCATAACAAATAAAATGCTGCGCAACCTCGATGACCGGACAATTAGAAGCCTAACCGGCCTCTTCAATCAGGTTTGGCGCACCGGGGAACTACCAGAGCCATGGAAGGAGGCTGCCGTAGTCTTTATTCCAAAACCTGGAAAAAACGCTGCAACTGGAGAATCTCCGCCCTGTCTCACTTACGTCATGTCTGGGCAAAGCACTAAAGCACGTGGTTTTAACACGCCTCCCCGAGCATGTAGAGGAACAATTATTTCCACCCACCCTCTTTGGCTTTCGGCCAGCTGTGTCCACGCAATACATCATGTGGATGCTCAAAAGAGACGTTGCGGATGCCGGAATCCCCGGGGCAGTGTGCACGATCCTAGGGCTCGATGTGCACAAGGCGTTCGATAACGTCAGACACGAGGCCATACTCAGAAACCTATCGCACATGAATGTAGGGGCACGGGCGTACAGATACATCATTGCCTTTCATCGCGACCGGACAGCCACCTTCAAGGTTGGAGATATGAACAGCCCTCAGATCAATTTCGGCGGTAGGGGTACACCCCAGGGTGCAGTACTATCTCCTTTCCTTTTCAACTGTGCCATGAGGAACCTGCCCAAGGAACTTAACAAGATCCCGCTCATCCGCCATGCCATCTATGCGGACGTTGTTACCATTTGGACGAGGCAAGGCATTGCCCGGGCCGTCAAAGCAACGCAGGCAATCAAAACTACGCTGCAAATAGTAGTCAGTAAAGAAGTAGTACCCCAGGTCGCCACCATCAGAGTACTGAGGCTCTTCCTAGAGGAAAAGAACTCATGCCAAAAATCTATGAAGAGACTGGCGATCACTTCTCGCCAGATAATCGGGCTGCTGCGAAGTATTACTGGCCGCAAGTTGGGACTCCAAGAGAAAGAGGCATGGAGGCTAACCCAGGCTTACTTCGACTGCAGGATAGCATACACATGTCCTTTCCTTCAACTACGAAAGATAGACATCGCAAAGATCGACACTTTACTGCGTTCAGTCTACAGAGTAGCCACCGGACTTCCTACATGGACAAGCAACGAAAGACTGATGCAATTAGGGCTCTATAACACCGTCACTGAAATCGTGGAAGCGCAGAGAGTGGCACAGTGGTGGAGGCTGTCATGCACACAGCATGGGCATGAGATCCTACAACTCCTGGATCTCCCCCCCCCCCGCACACCAACACACAAGAACCACCAAGAGAGTGAAAATTCCGAAAGACATTAGGGACCAACTGGCCATTCCACCACTCCCGAAGAACATGGGGGAACACAACAAGGGACGCCGACGCGCCAGCACAATCCCTTAAGAAGACTCTAGCCGACAAACCGGCCGCATATGTGGACGCCTCGCCTTTGGGGAACGGCACATATAAGATAGCGGCTGTGGACGCAACGGGGCGGATCCTCCGAACCGAGGAAATCGCAGCGAAGTCTATCCTACAAGCGGAAGAGGCCGCCATTGCTAGTGCAACAGCGGTCGCAGGGACGCTCTTCATAGTGTCGGACTCAATGTCAGCGATCAAAAGCTCCAGATCCGGCCAAGTAAGCCAAGCCGCGGCAGAAAAACTACAGAGGCCGCAGATAAGCACCAGGCTTCTCTGGGTCCCTAGCCACGAGGGAAACACCGGTAACAAAGCTGCCCACCTCACAGCCCCCGCGCAACTACTAACCGGGCCGAGGGGCAGCCTCCTCAGGAAAACCCTGAAACCCTTTCACTAAGTTACGGAGATCGCCTCCGTCGGCAAAGAGAGGAACGACAGATTTGCCCGCCTCCATGCGGCGGCCTAAACAGACAACAGGCCGTGACCATGCGCCGAGCTCAAACGCACAGTGTGCTCAGCCGCAGGAGACTAGAGGCCATCCTGAAGGATGACAGCATCTCAACATGTACGTTTTGCGGCTTAGCACAGGGTGGGCAAGATCACATTCTATGGAGATGCGACCGCCACCCGCCCCCAAAAGAGCTCCTGCGGCTAGCCCCTTCACCTGAGGAATGGGAGAAAGCGTTGAGAAGTGTCGACCAGGAATTACAGTCCAGGCTGGCGGAATGGACGGCGACAGCTGCGGCCCCCTAGGCCCCAACCTAGCCTCCCCCATGACCTCGCTCCCCCGTCCCCTTTCCCTACTATTAAATAAAGTTGCTTCCTCCTTCTCCTGCCGATCGCCGAGGACAACCGCATGTGCCTTATGTTTAGCGCGTCGTAACCATCAAAGGCGGAAGTCCTCGCGTCTACGTTAACATCCAAAATGAAATTTGAACTGCGCGCTACGGTGAAGTTTAGAAGGCGGAGCGTTATGGGCACGCCCCACTGCGTCGTAGCCTTCGCAGTACAATGCATTGAAGAAGGAACGAGAGCTTAGTGCAATTCGTGTTGGATGGCCCATAACTTCGCTTCTGTCGAACGCGTTAAGTCCCTTTTTTGCGGCAACGTCTTTCTGAAAAAGCCTGTTTTAATATGAAAGGCCTTTCTCCACTTCCATAAAAAGTGGTTCAAGACCCCTTTAATACTAGTGCCTTTTGTATAAAAGCGCCTATGTACCGTCTAACCCGGCGATATAATTTCAGGAAAGATCTGTGAGAATTCCTTTCGTATCAAAGTGGTGCCTCACGCAGCCAAAATTAAGCTTGTTCTTTTTACCTTTCCGGAGTGTCTTCGATTTCAATACATATAAAGCGAAGTAATGTTCTTGTATTTTAAAAGAATAATAATAATAAAGCTGGACCCCGAACCGCTCGTTCCAGTATAATGTATTGTCTGTAAAAAGAAAAGAAACTGCGTCGGCCGGGAATCGAACCCGGGCCACCCGCGTGGCAGGCGAGTATTCTACCACTGAACCACCGACGCCCACGAGCTGCTACGCCGGGTACTTTCCTGGGATAGCGTGGATACAGCTGCCCATTGCATGGCTGAATGTAGGTCACTGAGCCCAGCGATCGCCTGTTGGAGAAAAACCTGATTCAGCGTTGGCCGCTTGGCGACACTGCGGGAACAAAGGCTTCCTCGGTCACTCGCAACGCAGTTTCATGGATCGTTCAAAAAAAGAATAGAGATCTTTTGTCATGTAGCCTGACCACGCATGCAAGACAGCGGATATAATGTATTTTTCCGTCTACGACGAAGGCCTACAACATTTGCTTCGGCGTGACGCAGGATCAGCAAAACACCGCTTCATAAAGCCAGTTTTTCTTTGTTTGCCGATTTATATACAAAAGATGCTCCGAATATAGCACGGGATTTTGGCAAAGTAGCACCAGTGAGAGAACATCTGTTATACATCGTTACATGTTATGCATCGCGATTCACTACACATTACCTGCAAGTATAATATCGACTCATACGTTATTTCCTGAGCACAAATAGACCTCTTTTTTTTTATAGAATACCCCAATATAATAAATCGACTGCGCGATGTTCTTAACTTTCTGGTAATAGGTAAATACGGTATAATATTTGGCTCAATCGGAAGAGCAGCGCATGCGTGATGTGGAGATTCGTAATAATAATAATATTTGGGGTCTTACGTGCCAAAACCACTTTCTGATTATGAGGCACGCCGTAGTGGAGGACTCCGGAAATTTTGACCACCTGGGGTTCTTTAACGTGCACCTAAATCTAAGCACACGGGTGCTTTCGCATTTCGCCCCCATCGAAATGCGGCCGCCGTGGCCGGGATTCGATCCCGCGACCTCGTGCTCAGCAGCCCAACACCATAGCCACTGAGCAACCACGGCGGGTGTGGAGATTCGTGTTCGGTCCTCTCGTGCGGCAAGTTATCTTCTGCAATTGCAGTTTTCTTTCTTATGAAAGCGAAGCATTTTTGCATTTTTCGGTTTTGTTGGGGCTGCTGAGGGCTATAGGGTAGATTGCTACCCTTTTGATGTTGAACCCTTTTAAGCTTATTTCAATTCTATTATGGTCGCTTCCACAGTTATTATTCTTTATATATGTGTATGGATGACATCTGCATGTGTTGCCGTGTAGTCTCGTCATTGTACAGAGCATAGCTTGGTGCAGTCAATAGCAAACTTGCTTGAACTTCGTGACCATGTGTATGTTCCGTTGCAAGTAGGGTCCAGGTTGGCTATGTGTAGGTTGCACTGTTTAAACAGCTTGCGTAGGCCAGCTGGATTTTTTTCGTAGCCGTCTAGCTCGGTTATATGGCAGTTCAAGTCTCCTATGAGGAGAACTAGCTTATTCTTGTAGGTTTTTCTATACATTTTTTGATGCAGTCATAGATAATTTAATTCAATGTTTGTTGTTCTGAGCTGGTATACGACACATGTATACATGTGTGTATACGACAAATATATTGAGTGAGGATTTATCAATTTTCACTGCGGTGCACATATGTTCTTGGCAGTGGCTCTTTATTGCTAGTGTGTTTTGGCTTTGTGTGATGACGCCAACTCCACCTCCTCGTTTATCGTCTCTTCTCCTGTTTTGGCCAATCCAGCTAAGTTCAGTATGTAAGAGTGGTCGTTCATCGTCTCTGAGCTGAGTCTCTGCAAGTGCATATACATCAATGCCTCCATCTTCTATCAGGTTTTGGAGTTCAGCCCATTTTAGATTATTGCCGCCTTGCATGTTTGAGATGCATATCATAAATCATTTCTTTACTTTGCTTCGAGATTTCCTGTTTCTGTGCATCCTCCTGTCTTGCCTTAGTCTTTGTGGGTTCGGGAGGCTCTCTAGTTTCAGTCGTCGCGTGGCGGATGCCTGTTTTCCGGCATTCACCTGCGGCGATTTGGTTGGCTTAGCTGGGCTACTGCTGTTGACATAGCTTTCATCAGTGACCTGGTGTCTTGGTGGATGTCGTCGGTTGCCTGGGAAGGTGGTATGCCGACCCTTTTTGGCCACCAAGAAATCGGCGACTTTTTGAGACAGAGGGTGTACAATGCGGTTTCCCGTTGATTCTGTGTAGTGTATGTCACAAGGCTGTCATTCTCTAGCTGGTCTGTTATGGGGGAAATCCTAGTTGAGGGCCAAGCTTGGTGCATATTGCGCTGGCTTTCCTGTTCGATTCTTGGCAGGCGGCTGTGACGTGATGACCTCGTGACGTCAGCTCCAGTGTGGCACATATTATGCAGTGGGTGATACTGCGGCCGCCGCGAGGTGCCGCCACGAGTCCACTGGCTAAGCGCACTGCCGCTCGCCGAGGACAGCAACACGTGCCTTATGTTTAGCGCGTCGTAAGCACCAAAGGCGGAAGTCCTGGCGTCTACGTTGCGATCCAAAATGAAATTTGAACTGTGAGCGCCGGTGACGTTTAGAAGGCGGAGCCTTGCAGGCACGCCCCACTGCGTCGTAGCCTTCGCAGTACAATGCATTGAAGAAAGAACGAGAGCCTAGTGGAATTTGTGTTTGATGGCCAATAACTTTGCTTCTGTTGAACGCGTTGAATTCCTTTTTTTTTTTGTGGCAACGTGTTTCTGAAGAAACCTATTTTAATATCAAATGCCTTTCTCCACTTCGATAAAAAGTGGTCCAGTGCCCCGTTAATATTTGTGCGCTTTGTATAAAAGCGCATATGTACCGTCTAACTCGGCGGTAGAATTTTAGGAAAGATATGCGAGAATGTCTTTTGAATCAAAATGGTTCCTCAGGCAGCCAAAATTAAGCTCGTTCTTTTTACCTTTCTGGAGTGTCTTCAGTTTCAATACATTTAAACCGAAGTGATGTTCTTGCATTTTAAAAGAATAATGATAATAAAGCTGGACCTCGAGCCGCTCGTTCCAGTAAAGTGTCTTTTGTTTAAAAAGCAAAAATGAAAATACACTGCGTCGGCCGGGAATCGAACCCGGGCCACCCGCGTGGCAGGCGAGTATTCTACCACTGAACCACCGACGCCGACGAGGTACTGCGCCAGGTGCTTTCCTGGAATACCGTGGATAGTGCTGCCCATTGCATGGCTGAATGTAGGTCACTGAGCCCAGCGATCGCCTGTTGGAGAAAAACCTGCTTCAGCGTTGGCCGCTTGGCGACACTGCGGGAACAAACGCTTCCTCGGTCACCCGCAACGCAGTTTCATGGATCGTTCAAAAAAAGAATAGAGCTCTTTTGTCGTGTAGCCTGGCCACACATGCAAGACAGCGGGTATTATGTATTTTTCCGTCTACGACGAAGGCCTACAATATTTGCTTCGGTGTGACGCAGGATCAGCAAAACGCCGCTTTATAAAGCCAGTTTTTCTTTGTTTGCCGATTTATATAAAAAGGATGCTCCGAATATAGCACGGGATTTCGGCAAAGTAGCACCAGTGAGAGAACGTCTGTTGTAAGCAATAAATCAATGCATTAAGGTTGACTACACAATACCTGCAAGTAGAAAATTGACTCGTACGTTATTTCCCGAGCATAATTAGCCCTTTCTTTATGGAATAGCCCGTTATAATAAATCGACTGCACGATTTTCTTAAATTTCCTGTAATAGGTATATACGGTATAGTAATAAGAGCAGCGCATGCGTGATGTGGAGGTGCGTGTCCTCGTGCGGCATATTCACTCGAAGCATTTTTGCCTTTTTCGCGTTTGATGCGGCTCCTGGGGGCTGTTAGGTAGGTCGACATATCGGCCGGTACATTTGTAGATATGTATACAAAGCGTATACGGAAGTACCAGTCAAGTCGCGTACATAACTCTTGTGTGCTGACCAAGTATGAGCACCACTGTACAACTTAACAACAAAAGAAAAAAGGATAACTTCTTATATAAAATCCAAACACACGATGTCGGCTCAGAGATATCTCCAAACAACGCACATCGATTTATTGCGAGTAGATACGGTTAAGTATATTTCGCGAATTCTTTGATTCTTGACTTGGCTATTCTATATGAATCACTGGGGGTGTGTCCGCTCTTGGTCGATCCTCCATTATTAGAACGCCCCACTGTGACACGAGTGGTACAGAATCCAGAAATCTTGCGTGATACGTGTCGTACAATAATCTGTTTATTTTTTCACTCACTCACTCACTCACTCACTCACTCACTCACTCACTCACTCACTCACTCACTCACTCACTCACTCACTCACTCACTCACTCACTCACTCACTCAATCACTCACTCATTAATTAATCTTAATTTTTTAATAGCACCTTACAGCCCTGTGGGGAGGCATTGAGTAAGGGGGGCAATATTTAGGTGCGTGTCTAATATACACTTAATGTGTAACATATATCGAAAAGAAAAACCTATGGGGTGGTACATGCCAAAACCACGATGGGATTACGAGGCACGCAGTAGTGGGGGACTCCGGAATGATCTTTACCACCTGGGGTTCTTTAACGTGCACCTAAATCAAAGTACACGCGTGTTTTCGCATTTTGCAGTCATCAATATCGAAAAGAAAGAGCAATAAAAAGAGAAATCCTAAATATAGGCAACGGTGGTCAAGATTAATCCTTTATCACCGGCAAATGTTGGTAAGTACACTAAATACCTTCTATCTACCCCTATATTTAATGAAAGAAAACTCCAACATAATACAATATAGAGGTCGCATCTTTGAAGATGGAAAAAGTACTTGAAACATAGAACAAAAATAAAGACAGCAAAGGAACACGGCATATGTAATCAATGACAAAAAAAAAGATCCCCGGATTTGCAATAACGGCACGTGAGACAAAGAACATTACATCTTCACGCTTTATCAGCAAAATAAAGCGTGAATGGTGTAGGGTGTCGCGGAATGTGTCACACTTCGACTTGTATGCGATGCTGTGCGGGAGTGAATTCCACAACTGGACAGCACGTTGAATTGCAGAGTGATCGAATGCACGTCTTCATCCGTAAATGATTGAAATGATTGAAACTGAAATCATTGCGAAGCCTGTGTGACGTGGAGCAGGGTCGTTTCAGGCCCGCTAGTGTTGTTCGAGTGGAATAAATGGAACTCTTAAACAGTGATGGTCACGTGCCATCGTCACCATCCTTCCCTCGACAAGCATCACACACCGCCTTCGCTCACCTACTACCTGAAATCTACATTCATTTGTCATGACAATAAGCTTTCAATTCAAAGGCGGTATAGGTTCATGTTTGGCACCCATACTTAGCGAAATTTTGCTTGCATACTATGATAGGGGCTTACTCGCTCGCCTACAGCTGACAACCGTAAGAATATTCCGCTTTGTTGGCGACTTTTTAGCATTTTATTCAGTTGATCCTTGTGACGCGGAGTTAACTTCCAAGCCAAATATTGATACCTACAATGGGATAATGAAGGATTTTGCATTAACAACGGAAGAGCCCACACCAATGACCGTTTAATGTTTTTAGACACTGAAATTGTTCTTAAACCTCATCACGTTTGCTGGAGCTACTCGCGTCGCTCAAGAAGAGGGCTTCTCCCGTTTTCGTCGGCACACTCCAAACTCGTAATACGAGGCATCGCTAATGCATGTTTGCGAGCTTCTCTCAAGCGTTCGTGCGAGCATTCTGTTGAAGAGAGCTTTTCAGCACAAGTCAACAGACTAACATCAGCAGGATACCCGACCAGCGTATAGTGCAGTGTTGCTAGTGGACTTGTAAAAGGTAAAGAACGCCGGAAGACAAATTATGCAGTCACCGCCTTCTAGATCTATGCTTGCCGTCATTCCCTATGTACACCATGTTTCCCATATAACATTAAGAAATTGCGGCCAAGGCAGGAGCGACGGTGTAATACACAGAGCGCATTGTGCCAAATAGTGAACATGGTGGATACAGTCGCGCGCAAAAGTTGGTATAAGAATCATTTTGGCGGCTTCATTGACTGCACAACGCAGGTCGTTTATAAAATCCCGCTCGATTGTAAACGTTGTTATATCAGGCCAACTGGGAGATGCATTAATGATCGCCTGCGCGAGCATGCCACTTTACTAAAAAAAAATCCGCGCAGTCATCTGGCTGCCCACTGTAACAGGTGAGGTTGCTCCCCAAGCTTGAAGTACGGAATAATTGGCAGATATAGTAAAAAGCGCGCGCTGGAAATCTTTGAAGGATTTCGCATATTCACAAACGGCGACGCGTGCGTCAGTTCTGCGTCATTCACGCTCTCAACAAAATAACTGGATTATCTCCGTGGCTGACGCTTATCCTTCTTTTTCTGTTCTTTACGTCACATTCAATGATGTCCTTATATGCTTCTTCTGCAAATAAAGCATTTGGCTTTTAGTCCGTGCTTTGTCCTGTGCTCTTTACTCTCTGGTCCTGTGTTGCGCTGTTCCTGCTTTTATTTTAGAGTAAAACCGGGGAGCCATCAGGATTTGCTGTATGGGTCTTGCCGAAAATATGGAATTATTCTTGTCACTTTCACAAACGATTAAAATTATATATAGAAGCAGTTGGTTGCTGTCTATGCTTAAAGGGGCCCTGAAGCGCCCCTGAGGCTTGGTGAAATTACGTAGTCCGCGGGTAGCATACGCTGCTGTGAACATCTCAGCCAAGTTTTGCTGTCGTACACGCTGCGTGAAGCTCGCAAGCGGATCGCGAAGTCACCTTTCTCTTAAACGCCCTCTTTTCAACGTATCTCCTCAGTCTCTTCTGGCCGCTATATTTCGTCATCAGACGCTTTGTTTCGTCATTTCCTTAGACGGCTGCTATTGGCCGATAGCTGACAAGCAGCGGTCGGCTTCATGGCGTAGATACCGCGGCCGCCACGAGGTGCCGCCACGAGTCCGCTGGCTAAGCGCACTGCCGCTCGCGGAGGACAACGGCACGTGGCTAATGTTTAGCGCGTCGTAAGCGCAAAAGGCTGAAGTGCTGGCGTCTACGTTGCCATCCAAAACGAAATTTGAACTGTGAGCGCCGATGACGTTTAGAAGGCGGACCGTTATGGCCACGCCCCACTCCGTCGTAGCCTTCGCAGTACAATGCATTGAAGAAGGAACGAGAGCTTAGTGGAATTCGTGTTTGATGGCCCATAACTTCGCTTCTGTCGAACGCGTTGAAGTCCTTTTATTGTGGCAATGTGTTTCTGAAAAAAGCCTATATTAATATGAAATGCCTTTCTCCACTTCGATAAAAAGTGTTCCAGGGTCCCTTTAATACTAGTGCGCTTTGTAGAAAAGCGCCTATGTACCGTCTAACCCGGCGATATAATTTTAGGAAAGATCTGTGAGAATTCCTTTCGTATCAAAGTGGTGCCTCACGCAGCCAAAATTAAGCTCCTTCTTTGCACCTTTCCGGAGTGTTTTCAGTTTCAATACATATAAAGCGAAGTAATGCTCTTCTTTTTTAAAAGAATAATGCTAATAAAGCGATACCCCGAACTGCTCGTTCCATTAAAATGTATTGTCTTTAAAAAGAAAAGAAACTGCGTCGGCCGGGAATCGAACCCGGGCCACCCGCGTGGCAGGCGAGTATTCTACCACTGAACCACCGACGCCTATGATCTACTGCTTCAGATGCTTTCCTGGGATAGCGTGGATACAGGTGCCCATTGCACGGCTGAATGTAGGTCACTAAGCCCAGCGATCGCCTGTTGGAGAAAAACCTGCTTCAGCGTTGGCCGCTTGGCGACACTGCGGGAACAAAGGCTTCCTCGGTCACCCGCAACGCAGTTTCATGGATCGTTCAAAAAAAGAATAGAGCTCTTTTGTCGTGTAGCATGACCACACATGCAAGACAGCGGATATTATGTATTTCTCCGTCTACGACGAAGGCCTGCAACATTTGCTTCGGCGTGACGCAGGATCAGCAAAACACCGCTATAAAGCCAGTTCTTCTTTGTTTGCCGATTTATATAAAAAGGATGCTCCGAATATAGCACGGGATTTTGGCAAAGTAGCACCAGTGAAAGAACATCTGTTATACATCGTTACATGTTACGCATCGCGATTCACGACACAACACCTGCAAGTGTAATATCGACTCAAACGTTATTTCCTGAGCACAAATAGTCCTCTTTTTTTTTTATAGAATACCACCATATAATAAATCGACTGCGCGATGTTCTTAACTTTCTGGTAATAGGTAAATACGGTATAATATTTGGCTTAATCGGAAGAGCAGCGCATGCGTGATGTGGAGATTCGTGTTCGGTCCTCTCGTGCGGCAAGTTATCTTCTGCAATTGCAGTTTTCTTTCTAATGAAAGCGAAGCATTTTTGCATTTTTCGGTTTTGTTGGGGCTGCTGAGGGCTATAGGGTAGATTGCTACCCTTTTGATGCTGAACCCTTTTAAGCTTATTTCAATTCTATTATGGTCGCTTCCACAGTTATTATACTTTATATATGTGTATGGATGACATCTGCATGTGTTGCCGTGTAGTCTTGTCATTGTACAGAGCATAGCTTGGTGCAGTCAATAGCAGACTTGCTTGAACTTCGTGACCATGTGTATGTTCCGTTGCAAGTAGGGTCCAGGTTGGCTATGTGTAGGTTGCACTGTTTAAACAGCTTGCGTAGGCAAGCTGGATTTTTTCTCGTAGCCGTCTAGCTCGGTTATATGGCAGTTGAAGTCTCCTATGAGGAGAACTGGCTTATTCTTGTAGGTTTTCTATACATTTCTTGATGCAGTCATAGATAATATCATTCAATGTTTGTTGTTCTGAGCTGGTATACGACACATGTATACATGTGTGTATACGACAAATATATTGAGTGAGGATTTATCAATTTTCACTGCGGTGCACATATGTTCTTGGCAGTGGCTCTTTATTGCTAGTGTGTTTTGGCTTTGTGTGATGACGCCAACTCCACCTCCTCGTTTATCGTCTCTTCTCCTGTTTTGGCCAATCCAGCTAAGTTCAGTATGTAGGAGTGGTCGTTCATCGTCTCTGAGGTGAGTCTCTGTAAGTGCATATACATCAATGCCACGATCTTCTATCTGCTTTTGGAGTTCAGCCCATTTTAGATTATTGCCGCCTTGCATGTTTAAGATGCATATTATAAATTATTTCTTTTCTTTGCTTCCCGATTCCCTCTTTCTGTGCATCCTTCTGTCTTGCCTTAGTCGTTGCGTGTTCGGGAGGCTCTCTAGTTTCATTCGTCGCGTGGCGGATGCCTCTTTTCCGGCATTCACCTGCGGCGATTTGGTTGGCTTAGCTGGGCTACTGCTGTCGACATAGCTTTCATCAGTGACCTGGTGTCTTGGTGGATGTCGTCGGTTGCCTGGGAAGGTGGTATGCCGACCCTTGTTGGCCACTAAAAAATCGGCGACTTTTTGAGACAGAGGGTGTACAATGCGGTTTCCTGTTGATTCTGTGTAGTGTATGTCACAAGGCTGTCATTCTCTAGCTGGTCTGTTATGGGGGAAATCCTAGTTGAGGGCCAAGCTTGGTGCATATTGCGCTGGCTTTCCTGTTCGATTCTTGGCAGGCGGCTGTGACGTGATGACCTCGTGACGTCAGCTCCAGTGTGGCACATATTATGCAGTGGGTGATACTGCGGCCGCCGCGAGGTGCCGCCACGAGTCCACTGGCTAAGCGCACTGCCGCTCGCCGAGGACAGCAACACGTGCCTTATGTTTAGCGCGTCGTAAGCACCAAAGGCGGAAGTCCTGGCGTCTACGTTGCGATCCAAAATGAAATTTGAACTGTGAGCGCCGGTGACGTTTAGAAGGCGGAGCCTTGCAGGCACGCCCCACTGCGTCGTAGCCTTCGCTGTACAATGCATTGAAGAAAGAACGAGAGCTTAGTGGAATTTGTGTTTGATGGCCAATAACTTCGCTTCTGTTGAACGCGTTGAATTCCCTTTTTTTTTGTGGCAACGTGTTTCTGAAGAAGCCTATCTTATTATCAAATACCTTTCTCCACTTCGATAAAAAGTGGTCCAGTGCCCCGTTAATATTTGTGCGCTTTGTATAAAAGCGCATATGTACCGTCTAACTCGGCGGTAGAATTTTAGGAAAGATATGCGAGAATGTCTTTTGAATCAAAATGGTTCCTCAGGCAGCCAAAATTAAGCTCGTTCTTTTTACCTTTCTGGAGTGTCTTCAGTTTCAATACATTTAAACCGAAGTGATGTTCTTGCATTTTAAAAGAATAATGATAATAAAGCTGGACCTCGAGCCGCTCGTTCCAGTAAAGTGTCTTTTGTTTAAAAAGCAAAAATGAAAATACACTGCGTCGGCCGGGAATCGAACCCGGGCCACCCGCGTGGCATGCGAGTATTCTACCACTGAACCACCGACGCCCACGAGATACTAGCCGAGATGCTTTCTTGGGACAGCGTGGATACAGCTGCCCATTGCACGGCTGAATGTAGGTCACTGAGCCCAGCGATCGCCTGTTGGAGAAAAACCTGCTTCAGCGTTGGCCGCTTGTCGACACTGCGCGAACATAGGCTTCCTCGGTCACCCGCAACGCAGTTTCATGGATCGTTCAAAAAAAGAATAGAGCTCTTTTGTCGTGTAGCCTGGCCACACATGCAAGACAGCGGGTATTATATACTTATCCGTCTACGACGAAGGACTACAACATTTCCTTCGGCGTGACGCAGGATCAGCAAAACGCCGCTTTATAAAGCCAGTTTTTCTTTGTTTGCCGATTTATATAAAAAGGATGCTCCGAATATAGCGCGGGATTTTGGCAAAGTAGCACCAGTGAGAGAACGTCTGTCATAAGCAATAAATCACTACATTACGGTTGACTACACAATACCTGCAAGCAGAAAATTGACTCGTACGTTATTTCCCGAGCACAATTAGCCCTTTCTTTATGGAATAGCCCGTTATAATAAATCGACTGCACGATTTTCTTAAATTTCCTGCAATAGGTATATACGGTATAGTAATAAGAGCAGCGCATTCGTGATGTCAAGATGCCTGTCCTCGTGAGGCAAGTTATCTTCTCGTGCAATTTCAGTTTACTTTCTTATTAACTCGTGTTTTTTTTCGTGTTTGATGTGGCTCCTGGGGGCTCCTGGGTAGGTCGACATATCGGCAGGTATATTTGTAGATATGTCTACAAAGCGTATACGGAAGCACCAGCCAAGTGGTCTACATAACTCTTGTGTGCTGACCAAGTGTGAGCACCACTGTACAACTTAACAACAAAAGAGAAAAGGATAACTTCTTATATAAAATCCAAACACACGATGTCGGCTCAGAGATATCTCCAAACCACGCACATCGATTTATTTCCAGTAGATACGGTTAAGTATATTTCGCGAATTCTTTGATTCTTGACTTGGCTATTCTATATGAATCACTGGGGGTGTGTCCCTTCTTGGTCGATCCTCCATAATTAGAAGGTCCCACTGTGGCAGGAGTGGTACAAAACCCAGAAATGTTGCGTGATACGTGTCGCACAGTAATTTGTTTATTTTTTCACTCACTCACTCACTCACTCACTCACTCACTCACTCACTCACTCACTCACTCACTCACTCACTCACTCACTCACTCACTCACTCACTCACTCACTCACTCACTCATTCACTCATTAATTAATCTTTTAATTTTTTAATAGCACCTTACAGCCCTGTGGGGAGGCATTGAGTAAGGGGGGCAATATTTAAGTGCGTGTCTAATATACACTTGATGTGTAACATATATCGAAAAAAAAAAGCTTTTGGGGTTGTACATGCCAAAACCACGATGGGATTACGAGGCATGCCGTAGTGGGGGACTCCGGAATGATCTTTACCGCCTGCGGTTCTTTAACGTGCACCTAAATCAAAGTACACGCGTGTTTTCGCATTTTGCAGTCATCAATATCGAAAACAAAGAGCAATAAAAAGAGAAATCCTAAATATAGGCAACGGTGGTCAAGATTAATCCTTTATCACCGGCAAATGTTGGTAAGTACACTAAATACCTTCTATCTACCCCTATATTTAATGAAAGAAAACTCCAACATAATACAATATAGAGGTTGCATCTTTGAAGATGAAAAAAGTACTTGAAACATAGAACAAAAAAAAGACAGCAAAGGAACACGGCATATGTAGTCAATGACAAAAAAAAGATCCCCGGATTTGCAATAACGGCACGTGAGACAAAGAACATTACATCTTCACCCTTTATCAGCAAAATAAAGCGTGAATGGTGTAGGGTGTCGCGATAAGTGTCACACTTCGACTTTCATGCTATGCTGTCCGGGAGTGAATTCCACAACTAGACAGCACGTGGAATTGCAGAGTGATCGAATGCACGTCTTCATCCGTAAATGATTGAAATGATTGAAACTGAAATGATTGCGAAGGCTGTGTGACGTGGAGCAGGGTCGTTTCAGGCCCGCTAGCGTTGTTCGAGTGGAATAAATGGAACTCTTAAACAGTGATGGTCACGTGCCATCGTCACCATCCTTCCCTCGACAAGCATCACACACCGCCTTCGCTCACCTACTACCTGAAATCTACATTCATTTGTCATGACAATAAGCTTTCAATTCAAAGGCGGTATAGGTTCATGTTTGGCACCCATACTTAGCGAAATTTTGCTTGCATGCTATGATAGGTGCTTACTCGCTCGCCTACAGCTGACAACCGTAAGAATATTCCGCTTTGTTGGCGACTTTTTAGCATTTTATTCAGTTGACCCTTGTGACGCGGAGTTAACTTCCACGTCAAATATTGATGCCTACGATGGGATAATGAAGGATTTTGCCTTAACAACCGAAGAGCCCACACCAATGACCGTTAAATGTTTTTAAGACACTGAAATTGTTTTTAAACCTCATCACGTTTGTTGGAGCTACTCGCCTCGCTCAAAGAAAGGGCTTCTCCTGTTTTCGTCGGCACACTCCAAATTCGTAATACGAGGCATCGCTAATGCATGTTTGCTAGCTTCTCTCAAGCGTTCGTGCGAGCATTCTGTTGAAGAGAGCTTTTCAGCACAAGTCAATAGACTAACATCAGCAGGCTACCCGACCAGCGTATAGTGCAGTGTTGCTAGTGGCCTTGTAAAAGGTAAAGAACGCCGGAAAACAAATTGTGCAGTCACCGCCTTCGAGATCTATGCTTGCCGTCATTCCTTATGTACACCGTGCTTCCCACAACATTAAGAAATTGCGGCCAAGGCAGGAGTGAGGGTGTTGGGCAATGCCCTTAATAAACAGAGCGGATTGTGCCAAATTGTCAACATGGTGGATACTGTCGCGCGCAAAAGTTGCTATAAGAATCATTTTGGCGCCTTCATTGACTGCACAACGCAGGTCTTTTATAAAATCCCGCTCGATTGTAAACGTTGTTATATCAGGCCAACTGGGAGATGCATTAATGATCGCCTGCGCGAGCATGCCACTTTACTAAAAAAAAATCCGCGCAGTCATCTGGCTGCCCACTGTAACAGGTGAGGTTGCTCCCCGAGCTTGAAGTACGGAATAATTGGCAGATATAGTAAAAAGCGCGCGCTGGAAATCTTTGAAGCATTTCGCATACCCACAAGTGGCGACGCGTGCGTCAGTTCTGCGTCATTCACACTCTCAACAATATAACTGGATTATTTCCGTGGCTGACGCTTATCCTTCTTTTTCTGCTCTTTACGTCGCATTCAATGATGTCCTTATATACTGCTTCTGCAAATAAAGCATTTGGCTTTTAGTCCATTACTCTTTGGTCTCTTTTTTTTTCCCTCTTTACTCTCTGGTCCTGTGTTGCGCTGTTCCTGTTTTTATTTTAAAGAGTAAAACCGGGGAGCCATCGGAATTTGCTGTATGCATCTTGCCGAAAATATGGAATCATTCTTGTCACTTTCACAAACGATTAAAATTATATAGATAAGCAGTTGGTTGCTGTCTATGCTTAAAGGGGCCCTGAACCGCCCCTGGGGCTTGGTGAAATTACGTAGTCCGCGGGTAGCATAAGCTGCTAGCTGTGAACATCTCAGCCAAGTTTTGCTGTCGTACACACTGCGTGGGGCTCGCAAGCGGACCGCGAAGTCACCTTTCTTTCAAACGCCCTCTTTTCAACGTATCTCCTCAGTCTCTTCTGGCCGCTATATTTCGTCATGAGACGCTTTGTTTCGTCATTTGCTTACGCCGCTGCTATTGGCTGGTAGATGACAAGCAGCGGCCGCCACGAGGTGCCGCCACGAGTCCGCTGGCTAAGCACACTGCCGCTCGCCGAGGACAACCGCGTGTGCCTTATGTTTAGCGTGTCGTAAGCACCAAAGACGGAAGTCCTGGCGTCTACGTTGCCATCGAAAATGAAATTTGAACTGTGAGCGCCGGTGACGTTTAGAAGGCGGAGCCTTGCAGGCACGTGCCACTGCGTGGCAGGCTTCGCAGTACAAGGCACTGAAGAAGGAACGGGAGCTTAGTGGAATTCGTGTTTGATGGCCAATAACTTCCCTTCTGTTGAACGCGTTGAAGTCCTTTTTTTTGCGGCAATGTCTTTTTGAAAACGCCTGTTTTAATATGAAATGCCTTTCTCCACTTGGATAAAAAGTGGTTCAGGGCCCCTTAAATACTAGTGCGCTTTCTATAAAGGCGCATATGTGCCGTCTAACTCGGCGATATAATTTTTGGAAAGATCTGTGAGAATTTATTTTGAATCAACGTGGGGGGGGGGGGGGTGCCTTAGGCAGCCAAAATTAAGCTTGTTTTTTTCACCTTTCCAGAGTGTCTTCAATTTCTATACATATAAAACGAAGTAATGCTCTTGCGTTCTAAAAGAACAATAATGATAAAGCTAGACCCCCAACCGGTCGTTCCAGTATAATGTATTGCCTTTAAAAAGAAAACAAACTGCGTCGGCCGGGAATCGAACCCGGGCCACCCGCGTGGCAGGCGAGTATTCTACCACTGAACCACCGACGCCGACGAGGTACTACGCCAGGTGCTTTCCTGGAATACCGTGGATAGAGTTGCCTATTGCATGGCTGAATGTAGGTCACTGAGCCCAGCGATCGCCTGTTGGAGAAAAACCTGCTTCAGCGTTGGCCGCTTGGCGACACTGCGGGAACAAAGGCTTCCTCGGTCACCCGCAACGCCGTTTCATGGATCGTTCAAAAAAAGAATAGAGCTCTGCGATCGTGTAGCCTGACCACGTATGCAAGACAGCGGGTATTACGTATTTTTCCGTTTACGACGAAATCCTGCAAAATTTCCTTTGGCGTGACGCACGACCAGCAAGACGGCGCTTCAGAAAGCAAGGTTTTCTTTGCTTGTCGCTTTATATAAAAAAGATGCTCCGAATATAGCATGGGATTTTGACAAAGTAGCACCAGTGAGAGAACATCTGTTATACGCAATAAAGCAATGCGTTACGATTCACTACGCAAAACCTCAAAGTCTAATATCGACTCATGCGTTATTTCCCGAGTACAATTACATGGTTCTTGTGGAATACCCCGCTATATAATAAATTGACTGCACGATGTTCTTAAATTTCTGGTAATAGGTATAAAACGTTTAATGTTTGGTTTAATCGCAAGAGGAGCGCATGCATGACGCGGAGATGCGTGTTCTGTCCCCTCGTGCGGCAAGTTATCTTCTTGTGCACTTTCGCTTTCGTTTCTTATTAAATCGAAGCATTTTTTCCCTTCTTCCTGTTTGATGAGGCTGCGGGGGGCTGTTGGGTAGGTCGACATATAGGCAGATATATTTGTAGATATGTATGCAAAGCTTATATGGAAGTAACAGCCAAGTGGTTTATATATGCACTTGTGTGCTGACCCGTGTAACCCGCCGTGGTTGCTCAGTGGCTATGGTGTTGGGCTGCTGAGCACGAGGTCGCGGGATCGAATCCCGTCCACGGCGGCCGCATTTCGATGGGGGCGAAATGCGAAAACACCCGTGTGCTTAGATTTAGGTGCACGTTAAAGAACCCCAGGTGGTCAAAATTTCCGGAGTCCTCCACTACGGCGTGCCTCATAATCAGAAAGTGGTTTTGGCACGTAAAACCCCAAATATTATTATTGACCCGTGTATGCGCACCTCTGTTCTGCGTAACAACAATAGAAAGAAAAGAATAATTTCTTATATAATATTTGAACACACAATGTCGGCTCACAGATGTCTCCAAAGCACCGACACCGATTTGTTAACAGAAAATATGGTTGAATATACTTCGTGGGTTCCTCGATTTGCTTTGTTTGCTTTGACTTGGCTATTCTTCATATTTTACTGGGGGTGTGCCCGTTCCTGGTCGATCCTACATTATTAGAACGCCCCACTGTGACACGTGTGGTACAGAATCCCGGAATGTTGCGTGATACGTGTCGTAAAATTATTTGTTTATTCATTAACGCATCACTAAATTTCATATTACTTAGTTAATTATGAACACCTTACGGTCTTCTTGAGAGGCATTGAGTAAGGGGGGCAATATTTAAGTGCGCATCTAATATAGGCTGAATGTCTAAGATATATCGAAAAAGAAATAACTTATGGGGTTGTACGTGCCAGAACCAGGATGTGATTACGGGGCACTCCGTAATGGGGGACTCCGGAATTATCTTGACCACCTGAGGTTCTGTAACGTGCACCTAAATCAAAGTGCACGTGTGTTCTCGCATTTCACCGCCATCAGTATCGAAAAGAGGAAACAGGAAAAACATTAATAAACAAATAAAATACAAGAGAATTCATAAGTATACGCAACGCTGGAAAAGATTAAACGTTTTATAACCGACAAATGTTGATAACTACAATAAATACCTCCTACCTAACCGCGTACTTAAATAAAGAAAACTAGGACATAATACAATATAGAGGTTGCATCATTGAAGAGGGGGAATAGTACTTCAAACTGAGAACAAAAATAGACATTAAAGGAATACGGCATATGTAATCAATGGGAAAATATAAAACTCAATGGATTTGCAATAACGACACGTGCGACAACGAACAGGCACATCTTCACGCTTTATTTATTTATTTATTTATTTATTACAATACCCACAGCGCCCGTACGCATTACAGCGGGTGAAGGAAACAAAGAACCAATACATAAAACAGGCAAAACAAAACATACACCCGGAATGCTTTCATACTCGCACATACACACCAATACACAAAAACACTATCTTACTTCAGTGGACGTATAGAGTTTGAAAAGACATCATTTGATAGAATCATTGCGACATCGGCAAACTAGAGCATGAATATAGTAGGGCGTTGCGGAATGTGTCACACTTCGACTTGCATGCGATGCTGTCCGGCAGAGAGTTCCACAACTGTACAGCACGCGGAATTGCAGAGTAATCGATTGTAAGAGTTCATCCATAAATGATTGAAATGATTGAAACTGAAATCATTGCGAAGCCTTTGTGACGTGGAGCGAGGTCGTTTCAGGCCCACTAGTGTTGTTCGAGCGAAATAAATGAAATCATTAAACAGTGATAACCGCCTGCCTTCGTCACCATCCTTCCCTCAACAAGAATCATGCACCGCCTTCGTCCTTGTGACAAGATACGATGGACGTTAGGTGACAAAAGAGGCGTACCATTTTAAGGAAAATTCAAGGAAAAAGCAGCCGCCACTAGCGAATGCCATTCGGGACCGGAAGCAGCATTTGACGCAGCGCAGGCAGTTTTTCTTTACTTTTCGCACCAATGAAGAAAGACGACAGAGGGAGCAAGGCGGGAACAGGGATAAAAAGCCGGAGATAAAAACCGTGCTGCCTCCGGTCCATCGCAGTCACCGACAGCCTGTTCAGTCGATCCCTTGTGTGCGGAGCAGCCTTTGCTAATATCGTTCAACTTACATTTTAGGGCACTAAATGCGCGGCGCGTTAGCGGGCAGTCACGTGGTATTTCTTTCTTAATTTCTCGCAATTTAAAATCGGCTGGGAAAATATTAAATAGGGTGGTTATGTTAGGATAGATGAAATAATCCCATGTATCTGACCAATCGCTGCAACTTTTGTACTGAAGATCTGTCGCGAGAGCTAATATTAAAAAAAATTTAATGAAGGAATGTTTGTTAAAAAATATCATCGCGTGCTTCATACGGCTCAGAACTATACTGCGGCAATTCGACACGCGTAGCTCCTACGTTTCTTTTTGTGACACCTAGGCCAAATTAGCCGAATAACACAGACACACACGCACACACACACACGCTCACACACACACGCACACACACGCACACACACGCACACACACGCACACACACACACACACGCACACGCACACACGCACACGCACAAACGCACGCACACACACACACACACACACACACACACACACACACACACACACACACACACACACACACACACACACACACACACACACACACACACACACACACACACACACACACACAGACGCACACGCACACACACACACAAGTCGGGTGTCGTATTTAAAGAGTAAAACCGGAGAGGCATCGGGATCTGCTGTGTGGTTCCCGAAAGTTTGGAATTAGCTGGCAACATTCACAATTACATAGAAGAACAGTTGTTGCTGTCTATGCCTAAAGGGGCACTGAACCTGCCCTCGTGCTGGTGAAATTACATAGTCCGCGGGTAGCATACGCCGCTGCAAATATTTCAGCCAAGTTTTGCTGTCGTCCTCGATGCGTGGAGCTCTCAAGCATGCGTGGAGCTCTCAAGCGGGTCGCGCAGTCACCTTTCTCTCAAACGCTCTCTTTTCAACAGAAGGATCTCTCCTCACCCTCTCTAGCCGTTATATTTCGTCATCAGACGCTTTGTTTCGTCATTCCTTTCGACGGCTGCTATTGGCCGATAGCTGACATCAGGCTGTGGTCGGCTACATGGGGTAGATAGCAAGTAAGTAAGTTTGTACCTAGTCCCTTTTAACATAGGACAGGCGTTTTGGGTTCCACAGCAAAATAAAGTTTTTTGCTGTCTCTCACAATTCACTCCGTCTTTTTTTTTGTTCGTGTTCTGTAGAGTTTCACCACAATTTCGCAGGACTATCTATGAGCACGCCCCCCCCCCCCCCTTCCTTCGTTCAAAGTTCCCCAGGCAATGCCGCGCCATGCCAAGCCAAGTTTGGCGTCGCCATCTGAGTGGCATGGCGGCGCATGGGTGGCGTCTCTTAGCCTGCAGCCAACGCTTTGGGTACCGTCGCATGGGTAGATTTGGCTGGGTTCCACGCGGGTCTTGAGGAAGGATTGGCAACAGCTCCACCAGGTGCTTTGTGACTCCGCTCTGCAAACTGCGCAGCCTTCGACTGTGCATCGGTGTAGAAGAGGTGGTGTGTAGGTGTGTGCGGTTGGCAAAGGTGGTGTGTTGGGCGTTAAGCCGGCCGGTCTGCTTTCGGTTTGTCTGCACAGCCGTTCCCACCGCAGCAATAGGTACTTCGCTGACTGAATCCGATCGGTTTGTGACTCATCCATTTGACCGGACAGGCCCAATAGTGCACTCCAAGTGGGTTGTGTTTGGGGTCTATCATGCATTCGCGGGCAGACCTGCAACACGTGGCGTCTGTTTATTCGGGGGCCACGCACAAACGGCACGAAGGGTCTGAGTCGAACAGTTCATGCCGTCGATGTTGAGTGGCCAAATATCCTGTGTGAGCTTGGAAGAGTAGTGCGCTCGGTCTGTCCCCCCTGTAAGTATGGTTCACTGCCAGGTTCCAGTTTATGTTTCGCTTGGCACAATGTACTTGTTTTCTTTGCGGTCGCTGTGCGCCAGATGTCTGTGCTTCTCTGTGTCATCCATTTGTTCACTTCTCTACTGCATTTGCTTTCACATTTAGTTTCTTGGTGCTTTCGGTTTGGGCCGAATTTTGTTTCGATAGAGGCCAGTCGTTGCATCCAGAGGGTCTGTATGCCCTTATACCGCAGGTGTAAGTATATTCGGCGGCTGTAATTGGCTTCAGGCATGAATTTCAACCTACCCATGTATTGTAATTTTGACCTTGCTTCTCGAATTTCAAACTGTGACTAGCCCATCTTGCCTATTATTGCGGCATTGGGTGTGAAGATGTTTCCTCCCAGCAGCCATCGTCCAAGTTCGTTCTGGTGCTGGTTTAGGCATTTTATAGTCTGTGTCGAGTATGTTAGTGTGTCAGTTGCGTATGTTGTTGCTGGGACTGCGAGGGTTTTCCAGAGTGTGCGACCGACTGAATAATGGTTGTACAAATGTCGGGACAGGTGCCATACTCGACCTTTTAGATGGTTCGATTTCTGTATTATCGAATTAGTTCGTTTTTCGAGGTAATTCTTTTTGTTTCGTATTTCAATTCCAAGATACTTGTAAGTTGCTGTCTTTGTTATAGACTGTCTTTGTTAAAGAATTTCCTTCGTCCGTGAATTTTGTGTTTAAGCTCATTCATTGCGATTTTTCTGCGTTGAATTTGATGTAGTCCTCATCCGCAACTCGGGAGCAGAAATCTAGGAGGTCCTGTAGGTCTGCTACCGACTCAGTCAGAAGCACAGTATCGCCGGCGAATGCCAAGTATCAGATTTTTGTGTACACCTCTTGGTAGTCTGTTGTTATTGTGGAGAGTCTCACTCGAGGTCCCTCGTCATTTAGTGCTTTCAGGAGGTTGTTTATATAGATATTGTAGCGGCAGCAGCATCGGCGTCGCACGAGGGATGACGTAGACGCTCGCGTCTACACGAGGCTCGAGCGGCTGGCGCTCCGGCACGGCTAGCGTTCCGAAAGAGATTAAAAAGAATGCTACGCTAAGAGACGGACGGTCGGTTCTTCCTCTCCTGCGAGAGCCCGAGACTTTAACGGTCTACGTGGTCGCTCGTCGCCACAGTTTGGTGAACCCGGACGTGATACTGCCATACGCTCCTGTGGTAGAGACGACCATGGACCAGACCGACGCCACGAGAGCTCAAGGCCAGAACCCATCCGAGGAACGCGGTGAGCCCTCCTGTTCCGCCATCGCTATCCGCCCTTCCTCCAGTAACTGGGCATCACCACTTCACATGGTGCCTAAGAAGACGGGAGACTGGCGCCCATGCGGTGATTACCGGGCAGTAAACAACGTCACCATTCCTGATCGCTACCCTCTACCGAACATTCAGGACTTCACGGTAGCGTTTCACGGTGCGACGATCTTTTCTAAGATCGATCTCGTTCGCGCCTACCATTAACTACTCGGAACGACACGTTTTCGCACAAGTGCTTACCACCCTCAGTCCAATGGACTAGTTGAACGTTTTCACCGGCATCTCAAGGCCTCCCTTATGGCACATGAATCGCCGGAGAAGTGGGTCCTACATTTGCCCCTTGTCTTACTTGGCATCAGAGCCGCACTCAAGAGTGACCTAGGTTGCTCCTGTGCTCAGCTAGTCTACGGCACCCACCTACGCCTTCCGCGCGATTTCTTTGTCGCCACCCCCCAAACGCCTATGCCATCACCTGCCGACTACGTTGCCGAACTGCAAGCTTTCTTCAGCCAGATGCGCCCCGTGCCTACACGTTCACAAGAAGCAAGGTCCCCGTACGTTTCTCCCGCACTCAGCTCTGCTACCCACGTTTTCGTGCGTAACTGTGCTGTGCGGAAGCCTTTGCAACCACACTACTCCGGGCTATATTGTGTTCTAGAGCGTGGTCCGACGACGTTTGTTGTGAATGTCAACGGCCGATCAGACACAATTGCCCTGGAACGTCTCAAACCAGCCTACATAGAAGCACCCACGCCATCAGCTCCACCAGTATGCGACGCGACCCTGCTGCATCCTTCGCCGCCGCCAGTGCACGTGACACCCAAGACCAACGCCAAGAGACGCCGCGTCACGTGGACTTTCCATCGTTCGTCGAACTTTCCTCCTCTCTAGGGGGGGAGCCCTCTGTAGCGGCAGCAGCATCGGCGTCGCACGAGGGATGACGTAGACGCTCGCGTCTACACGAGGCTCGAGCGGCTGGCGCTCCGGCACGGCTAGCGTTCCGAAAGAGATTAAAAAGAATGCTACGCTAAGAGACGGACGGTCGGTTCTTCCTCTCCTGCGAGAGCCCGAGACTTTAACAGTCTACGTGGTCGCTCGTCGCCACAATATTAAATAAGGTCGGTGATAGGGGACATACCTGTTATAATCCGACTTTTAGTTTCACTTTCCTAGATTTTAGTCCATGGACTTCATATGCTGCTGTGCATTCTTTATAAAGTGCCTTGAGTATTTCAATAAATTCTTGGTCCAATTTCATGATTTCAAGCTTTTGCTATTGTTTAGAATGTGGCACGCCCCACTCCGTCGTAGCCTTCGCAGTACAATGCATTGAAGAAGGAACGAGAGCTTAGTGGAATTCGTGTTTGATGGCCAATAACTTCGCTTCTGTTGAACGCGTTGAAGTCCTTTTTTTGGGGCAACGTGTTTCTGAAAAAGCCTATTTTAATATCAAATGCCTTTCTCCACTTCGATAAAAAGTGGCCCAGGGCCCCTTTAATACTAGTGCGCTTTGTAGAAAAGCGCACTAGTATTACCGTCTTATGTACCGTCTAACTCGGCGGTAGAATTTTAGGAAAGATCTGTGAGAATTCCTCTTGTATCAAGGTGGTGTCTCAGGCAGCCAAAAGTAAGCTTGTTCTTTTCACCTTTCCGGAGTGTCTTCAGTTTCAATACATATAAAACGAAGTAATGCTCTTGCGCTCTAAAAGAATAATAATGATAAAGCTGGACCCCGAACCGCTCGTTCCAGTATAATGTATTGTCTTTAAAAAGAAGAGAAACTGCGTCGGCCGGGAATCGAACCCGGGCCACCCGCGTGGCAGGCGAGTATTCTACCACTGAACCACCGACGCCGACGAGGTACTAGCCCAGATGCTTTCCTGGGATAGCGTGGATACAGCTGCCCATTACATGGCTGCGTGTAGGTCACTGAGCCCAGCGATCGCCTGTTGGAGAAAAAACCTGCTTCAGCGTTGGTCGCTTGGCGACACTGCGGGAACACAGGCTTCCTCGGTCACCCGCAACGCAGTTTTATGGATCGTTCAAAAAAAAAAAAAAAAAATAGAGCTCTGTTGTCGTGTAGCCGGACCATACATGCAAGACAGCGGATATTATGTATTTATCCGTCTACGTCGGAGGCCTACAACATTTCCTTCGGCATGACGCAGGATCAGCAAAACGCCGCTTTATAAAGGCAGTTTTTCTTTGTTTGCCGATTTATATAAAAAGGATGCTGCAACTAAAGCACGGGATTTTGGCAAAGTAGCGCCAGTGAGAGAACGTCTGTTGTATGCAATAAATCAATGCATAACGGTTGACTACACAATACCTGCAAGTAGAAAATCGACTCGAACGTTATTTCCCGAGCACAATTATCCCTTTCTTTATGGAATAGCCCGCTATAATAAATCGACTGCACGATTTTCTTAAATTTTTGGTAATAGGTATATACGGTATAGTAATAAGAGCAGCGCATGCGTGATGTGGAGGTGCCTGTCCTCGTGCGGCATGTTATCTTCTCGTGCAATTTCAGTTTTTTTTTTATATTAAGTCGAAGCATTTTTGCCTTTTTCGCGTTTGATGGGGCTCCTGGGGGCTGTTAGGTAGGTCGACATATCGGCAGGTATATTTGTAGATATGTATACAAAGCGTATACGGAAGTACCAGCGAAGTGGTTTACATAACTCTTGTGTGCTGACCAAGTATGATCACCACTGTTCAACGTAACAACAAAAGAAAGAAAGGATAGCTTCTTATATAAAATCCAAACACACGATGTCGGCTCAGAGATATCTCCAAACCACGCACACCGATTTATTAACAGTAGATACCGTTAACTATATTTCGTGAATTCTTTGATTTATTTTATATTCTTTGACTTGGGCTACTCTATATGTATCACTGGGGTGTGACCGTTCTTGGTCGATCCTCCATTATTAGAACGTCCCACGGTGACACGAGTGGTACAGAATCCCGATATGTTGCGTGATACGTGTCGTACAATAATCTGTTTATTTTTTCACTCACTCACTCACTCACTCACTCACTCACTCACTCACTCACTCACTCACTCACTCACTCACTCACTCACTCACTCACTCACTCACTCACTCACTCACTCATTAATTAATCTTTTAATTTTTTAATAGCACCTTACAGCCCTGTGGGGAGGCATTGAGTAAGGGGGGCAATATTTAAGTGCGTGCCTAATATACACTTAATGTGTAACATATATCGAAAAGAAAAAAAAAATCACCTATGGGGTTCTATGTGTAAAAACCACAATCTGATTACGAGGCACGCCGTAGTGAGGGACTCCGGAATGATCTTGACCACCTGGGGCTATTTAATGTGCACCTAAATCAAAGTACACGTGTGTTTTCTCATTTTGCAGCCATCAATATCGAAACGAAACAGCAATAAAAGAGAATTCCTAAATATAGGCAACGGTGGTCAAGATTAAACCTTTATCACCGACAAATGTTGGTAATTACACTAAATACCTGCTATCTACCCCTGTATTTAATGAAAGAAAACTCCAGCATAATACAATATAGAGGTTGCATCTTTGAAGATGGAAAAAGTACTTGAAACATAGAACAAAGAAAGACAGCAAAGGAACACGGCATATGTAATCAATGACAAAAAAAATCACCCGATTTGCAATAACGGCACGTGAGACAACGAACATTACATCTTCACGCTTTATCAGCAAAATAAAGTGTGAATGGTGTAGGGCGTCGCGATATGTGTCACACTTCGACTTGCATGCGTTGCTGTCCGGGAGTGAATTCCACAACTAGACAGCACATGGAATTGCAGAGTGATCGAATGCACGACTTCATCCGTAAATGATTGAAATGATTGAAACTGAAATGATTGCGAAGCCTGTGTGACGTGGAGCAGGGTCGTTTCAGGCCCGCTAGTGTTGTTCGAGTGGAATAAATGGAACTCTTAAACAGTGATGGTCACGTGCCATCGTCACCATCCTTCCCTCGACAAGCATCACACACCGCCTTCGCTCACCTAACTACCTGAAATCTACATTCATTTGTCATGACAATAAGCTTTCAATTCAAAGGCGGGGAGTGTGTATAGGTTCATGTTTGGCACCCATACTTAGCGAAATTTTGCTTGCATACTATGATAGGGGCTTACTCGATCGTCCACAGCTGACAACAGTAAGAATACTCCGCTTTGTTGGCGACTTTTTAGCATTTTATTCGGTTGACCCTTCTGACGCGGAGTTAACTTCCAAGACAAATATTGACGACTTAAGTTAGATAATGAAGGATTTTGCATTAACAACGGAAGAGCCCACACCAATGACTG
Organism: Dermacentor variabilis; assembly: GCF_050947875.1. NCBI lineage: Eukaryota > Metazoa > Arthropoda > Arachnida > Ixodida > Ixodidae > Dermacentor > Dermacentor variabilis. The sequence goes on along the minus strand of NW_027460467.1, from coordinate 517,765 downwards.
TTAAATTTTTTTAGACACTGAAATTGTTTTTAAACCTCATCACGTTTGCTGGAGCTACTCGCCTCGCTCAAAGAAAGGGCTTCTCCCGTTTTCGTCGGCACACTCCAAACTCGTAAAACGAGGCATCGCTATGGCAGGTTTGCGAGCTGCTCTCAAGCGTTCGTGCGAGCACTCTGTTGAAGAGAGCTTTTGAGCACAAGTCAACAGATTAACATCAGCAGGCTACCCGACCAGCGTATTGTGCAGTCTTGCTGGTGGACTTGTAAAAGAGGTAAAGAACGCCGGAAAACAAACTATGCAGTCACCGCCTTCTAGATCTATGCTTGCCATCATTCCTTACGTACGCCGTGTTTCCCATGATATTAAGAACTTGCGGCCAAGGCAGGAGTGAGGGTGGTGGGCAATGCCTCTCATAAACAGAGCGGATTGTGCCAAATAGTCAACAAGGTGGATGCCACGACCTACTGTATAAGGGGCGACCTGCGCGTGCGGCGCTGCGTCAGCGCCGCTGATTTGCTTTTGCTTGTGTGGCTTTCTTTAGTTTTCCAAACCGCCGCCGCGAACAGTGGCGCTAGTGCTCACCCCCACCTACCCGAACCCCGTGGCCGGCCGCACGCACGGGCAGCAAAGCACAGAAGGACGCAAACGCACGCGCGCGAAACAATCGATTAGCTGAGTGCTTGGTGATCTGTTGGTGTCGCTGGATCTTGATTACCAGATTCGATTTCAGTGACACTGTGATTCTCAGCCCCGTGGGAGCCGGCTTTCGCGTTTGCGGCTTCTTCATGCACAATGGTTTACTTCTGCATACCGTTGTGAAAGTCAAGCGGCCGAGCATCAAGAGGAATTTCATTTCATGAGTTCCCCGTGACCGATATTAAAAACCAATGGTTGAAACCTGAACAAAAAAAAAAAAATGGCTGGGGCTTAGCTAAGGTTAAGCCGGGATATCTGGAAACGAAAAGGTTCGGTGATGCTTATTTATGGCTTAGCTTATAGTTATGCTTTATGATTTAGCCTATGATTATACTTACGGTTTAGCTTATGGTTATGATTTATGAAAAGCATAACCATAATCATACGCTTACGGTTTAACTTATGGATATGCTTATGCTTTAAGTTACGGATATGGCTTACGGTTTAGCATATGCTTTATGATTTAGCCTGTGGTTATATATGCTTATGGTTTCACTTATGGATATGCTTTGGTAAGCTTATGGTTATGCTATACGTGTGCCTTATGTAGTGATGCAAATTGGTTATGAATGATATATACCATAAGTTATGCAGGATTATTAATCTTCTTTATTCATCGTTCTTGGGCACATTGTCTTGCGATTGCTGTACAGCCATAAACACAGCTCTCTGTATCGGTAATGTCACTCTCTTCTCCTTCCATGTTGAATGCGCATGCCTGTTCTCTGGCAAGCGGTTATATAGTCGGCCTCCGCGATAAACACGCGCTTGCGGCGAACGTCAAACGACGACGCATAGCACGCGGCAGTGGCCACCTGCGCCGACTCCGAACACGCTTACGGAGCCAATTCCGACATACGCCGGCTCGCGCGAAGCGTGGTGTCGACTAACGTAGCGAAGCTTTTCGTTTCAAAAGCCCAACTTCAGAAAAATGCTTAAAGTGTAGTGACTATCTGTGTGATGACACAATAAAGCGCCCTTGGAATTTTTTCAATCTAGACTTTCGTTATCATTTGGTAAAGTGGCGTAAATAAATACGTCAATAACAGCACATATTTACGATTGTGGCATGTACTGCAATTAAAACCACTCACGTGCTGCCGCGCTCTCAACGGCACGTCACTTCAGTGAACGTGCCGAATGCAGGAAAGGAACGCGTGGGCCCTGCAAAGCGGTACGTAGTGCGTTCATCGCGTCCGGCTCGGGACTAGCGAAACCTACGGGAGAATGAAGTGCGGGCGCGCTCAAACCTCGGTTAGCGCGGAAAGTGCGCACCAGACCTTATTGGCACCACAGCACTAATCAACATTTTAGCAGACAATGACGGGGAAAAAAGCTCTAAGGGATTACACTATTTCAAACCGAGCAGCCGCGCGGCTGCGCCTTCAAAGTAGTTTAAAATTTCATTGCACTGCACAGCGAAGATACCAAATATCTGGAGCACGTATCGCATGTATTGACGTGGATTTTTCTAGCCGCACCCTGTCAATAATGTGAAATGCCGAGTTTACTGCAGCTCCTCTGCGAATTTTTACCGTCATCGCCGTACTCAAGAGGCAGGGCCAGAGCCTTTCGGGCGTTGCTGTGAGGGTGAGCACTGGCGGCCTCTACCGGCACGCTTGGTCCCTACTCAGTGATCACGTGGTATTTCTTCGGCCGCGCGCTGCCGTAGGCGACCACGGGATGCGCACGTCGCCCTGTATACAGTAGGTCGTGGTGGATACAGTCGCGCGCAAAAGTTGCTATAAGAATCACTTTGGCGGCTTCATTGACTGCACAACGCAGGTCGTCTATACGATCCCACTCGATTGTAAACGTTGCTATATCAGGCAAACTGGGAGATGCATTATTGATCGCCTGCGCGAGCATGCCACTTTACTAAAAGGAAATCCGCGCAGTCATCTGGCTGCCCACTGTAACAGGTGAGGTTGCTCCCCGAGCTTTAAGTACGAAATAATTGGCAGATATAGTGAAAAGCGCGCGCGGGAAATCTTTGAAGTATTTCGCATATTCACAAGTGGCGACGCGTGCGTCAGTTCTGCGTCATTCACGCTCTCACAAAATAACTGGATTATCTCCGTGGCTGACGCTTATCCTTCTTTTTCTGTTCTTTGCGTCACATTCAATGATGTCCTTATATGCTGCTTCTGCAAATAAAGCATTTGGCTTTTAGTCCGTGCTTTGTCCTGTGCTCTTTGCTCACTGGTCCTGTGTTGCGTTGTTCCTGTTTTTATTGTAAAGAGTAAAACCGGGGAGCCATCGGGATTTGCTGTATGCGTCTTGCCGAAAATATGGGATTATTCTTGTCACTTTCACAAGCGATTAAAATTATATAGATAAGCAGTTGGTTGCTGTCTATGCTTAAAGGGGCCCTGAACCGCCCCTGGGGCTTGGTGAAATTACGTAGTCCGCGGGTAGCATAAGCTGCTAGCTGTGAACATCTCAGCCAAGTTTTGCTGTCGTACACGCTGCGTGGAGCTCGCAAGCGGATCGCGAAGTCACCTTTCTCTCAAACGCTGTCTTTTCATGAAAAACATCTCTCCTCAGTCTCTTCTGGCCGCTATATTTCGTCATCAGACGCTTTGTTTCGTCATTTCCTTAGACGGCTGCTATTGGCTGATAGCTGACAAGTAGCGGTCGGCTTCATGGCGTAGATACCGCGGCCGCCGCGAGGTGCCGCCACGAGTCCGCTGGCTAAGCGCACTGCCGCTCGCGGAGGACAACGGCACGTGGCTTATGTTTAGCCCGTCGTAACGCTGCTGGACACAACGCTGCATACGCAACGTAACGCTGCATACGTAACGCATACGCATACGCGTATACGCACACGTAACGCTGCATAAGCAACGCTGGACAAGATTAAACGTTTTATAACCGACAAATGTTGATAACTACAATAAATACCTCCTACCTAACCGCGTACATAAATAAAGAAAACTAGGACATAATACAATATAGAGGTTGCATCATTGAAGAGGGGGAATAGTACTTCAAACTGAGAACAAAAAATAGACATTAAAGGAATACGGCATATGTAATCAATGGGAAAATATAAAACTCAATGATTTGCAATAACGACACGTGCGACAACGAACAGGCACATCTTCACGCTTTATTTATTTATTTATCACAATACCCAGAGCGCCCGTAGGCATTACAGCGAGGGGGAGAGGGAAACAAAGAACCAATAAATAAAACAGGCAAAACAAAACATACACCCGGAATGCTTTCATACTCGCACATACACACCAATACACAAAAACACTATCTTACTTCAGTGGACGTATAGAGTTTGAAAAGACATCATTTGATAGAATCATTGCGACATCGGCAAACTAAAGCGTGAATGGTGTAGGGCGTCGCCGAATGTGTCACACTTCGACTTGCATGCGATGCTGTCCGGCAGAGAATTCCACAACTGTACAGCACACGGAATTTAAGAGTAATTGAATGCAAGAGTTCATCCATAAATGATTGAAATGATTGAAACTGAAATCATTGCGAAGCCTTTGTGACGTGGAGCGGGGTCGTTTCAGGCCCACTAGGGTTGTTCGAGCGAAATAAATGAAATCGTTAAACAGTGATAACCGCCTGCCATCGTCACCATCCTTCCCTCAACAAGAATCATGGACCGCCTTCGTCCTTGTGACAAGATACAATGGACGTTAGGCGACAAAAGAGGCGTACCGTTTTAAGAAAAATTCAACGCAAAAGCAGCCGCCACTAGCGAATGCCATACGGGACCGGAAGCAGCATTTGACGCAGCGCAGGCATTTTTTTCTTTACTTTTCGGACCAATGAAGAAAGACGAAAGAGGGAGCAAGGCGGGTACAGGGATAAAAAGCCGGTGATAAAAACCGTGCTGCCTCCGGTCCATCGCAGTCACAGACAGCCTGTTCAGTCGATCCCTTGTGTGCGGAGCAGCCTTTGCTAATATCGTTCAACTTACATTTTAGGGCACTAAATGCCCGGCGCATTAGCGGCAGTCACGTGGTAATTCATTCTTAATTTCTCGCAATTTAAAATCGGCTAGGAAAAAATTAAATAGGGTGGTTATGTTAGGATAGATGAAATAATCCGATGTATCTGACCAATCGCAGCAACTTTTGTATTGAAGATCTGTCGCGAGAGTTAATATTAAAAAAAAATTAATGAAGGAATGTTTGTTAAAAAATATCATCGCGTGCTTCATACGACTCAGAACTATAGTGCGGCAATTCGACACGCGTAGCTCCTACGTTTCTTTTTGCGACACCTGGGCCAAATTAGCCGAATAACACAGACACACACGCACACACACACGCACACACACACGCACTCGCACGCACACACACACACACACACACACACACACACACACACACACACACACACACACACACACACACACACACACACACACACACACACACACACACACACACACACACACACACGCACACACACAAGTCGAGTGTCGTACTTAAAGAGTAAAACCGGAGAGACATCGGGATTTGCTGTATGGTTGCCGAAAGTTTGGAATTAGCTGGTAATATTCACAATTACATAGAAGAACAGTTGTTGCTGTCTATGCTTAAAGGGGCACTGAACCTGCCCTCGTGCTGGTGAAATTACATAGTCCGCGGGTAGCATACGCCGCTGCAAATATTTCAGCCAAGTTTTGCTGTCGTCCTCGATGCGTGGAGCTCTCAAGCATGCGTGGAGCTCTCAAGCGGATCGCGCAGTCACCTTTCTCTCAAACGCTCTCTTTTCAACAGAAGGATCTGTCCTCACCCTCTCTAGCCGTTATATTTCGTCATCAGACGCTTTGTTTCGTCATTCCTTTCGACGGCTGCTATTGGCCGATAGCTGACATCAGGCTGTGGTCGGCTACATCGGGTAGATAGCAAGTAAGTCAGTTTGTACCTAGTCCCTTTTAACATAGGACAGGCGTTTTGGGTTCCACAGCAAAATAAAGTTTTTTGCTGTCTCTCACAATTCACTCCGTCTTTCTTTTTGTTCGTGTTCTGTAGAGTTTCAATACAATTTCGCAGAACTATCTATGAGCACGCCACTCCCCCCCTCCTTCGTTCAAAGTTCCCCAGGCAATGCCGCGCCAAGCCAAGCCAAGTTTGGCGTCGCCATCTGAGTGGCATGGCGGCGCATGGGTGGCGTCTCTTAGCCTGCAGCCAACGCTTTGGGTACCGTCGCATGGGTAGATTTGGCTGGGCTCCACGCGGGTCTTGAGGAAGGATTGGCAACAGCTCCACCAGGTGCTTTGTGACTTCGCTCTGCAATCTGCGCAGCCTTCGACTGTGCACCGGTGTAGAAGAGGTGGTGTGTAGGTGTGTGCGGTTGGCAAAGGTGGTGTGTTGGGCGTTAAGCCGGCCGGTCTGCTTTCGGTTTGTCTGCAGAGCCGTTCCCACTGCACCAATAGGTACTTCGTTGACTGAATCCGATCGGTTTGTGACTCATCCATTTGACCGGACAGGCCCAATAGTTCACTCCAAGTGGCCACTTGGAGTGTACTATAGACGCCAAACACAACCCGGGTTGTGTTTGGGGTCTATCACGCATTCGCGGGCAGACCTGCAACACGTGGCGTCTGTTTATTCGGGGGCCACGCACAAACGGCACGAAGGGTCTGAGTCGAACAGTTCATGCCGTCGATGTTGAGTGGCCAAATATCCTGTGTTAGCTTGGAAGAGTAGTGCGCTCGGTCTGTCCCCCCTGTAGTATGGTTCACTGCCAGGTTCCAGTTTAAGTTTCGCTTAGCACAATGTACTTGTTTTCTTTGCGGTCGCTGTGCGCTAGATGTCTGTGCTTCTGTGTGTCATCCATTTGTTCACTTCTCTACTCCATTTGCTTTCACTTTTAGTTTCTTGGAGCTTTCGGTTTGGGCCGAATTTTGTTTCGATAGAGGCCACTCGTTGCATCCAGAGGGTCTTTATGCCCTTATACCGCAGGTGTAAGTATATTCGGCGGCTGTAATTGGCTTCAGGCATGGATTTCAAGCTACCTATGTATCGTAATTTTGACCTTGCTTCTCGAATTTCAAACTGTGACCAGCCCATTTTGCCTGTTATTGCGGCATTGGCTGTGAAGATGTTTCCTCCCAGCAGCCATCGTCCAAGTTCGTTCTGGTGCTGGTTTAGGCATTTTATAGTCTGTGTCGAGTATGTTAGTGTGTCAGTTGCGTATGTTGTTGCTGGGACTGCGAGTGTTTTCCAGAGTGTGCGACCGACTGAACAATGGTTGTACAAATGTCGGGACAGGTGCCATACTCGACCTTTTAGATGGTTCGATTTCTTTATTATCGAATTGGTTCGTTTTTCGAGGTAATTCTTTTTGTTTCGTATTTCAATTCCGAGATACTTGTAAGTTGCTGTCTTTGTTATAGACTCTCTTTGTTAAAGAATTTCCTTCTAGCGTGAATTTTGTGTTTAAGCTCATTTATTGCGATTTTTCTGCGTTGATTTTGATGTAGTCCTCATCCGCAACTCGGGAGCAGAAATCTAGGAGGTCCTGTAGGTCTGCTACCGAATCAGTCAGAAGCACAGTATTGCCAGCGAATGCCAAGTATCAGATTTTTGTGTACACCCCTTGGCAGTCTGTTGTTATTGTGGAGAGTCTCAATCGAGGTCCCTCGTCATTTAGTGCTTTCAGGAGGTTGTTTATACAGATATTAAATAAGGTCGGTGATAGGGGACATACCTGTTATAATCCGGCTTTTAGTTTCACTTTCCTAGATTTTAGTCCATGTACTTCATATACTGCTGTGCATTCTTTATCAAGTGCCTTGAGTAATTCAATAAATTCTTGGTCCAATTTCATGATTTCAAGCATTTGCTATTGTTTAGAATGTGGCACGCCCCACTCCGTCGTAGCCTTCGCAGTACAATGCATTGAAGAAGAAACGAGAGCTTAGTGGAATTCGTGTTTGATGGCCAATAACTTCGCTTCTGTTGAACGCGTTGAAGTCCTTTTTTTGTGGCAACGTGTTTCTGAAAAGAAATATTTTAATATCAAATGCCTTTCTCCACTTCGATAAAAAGTGGTCCAGGGCCCCTTCAATACTAGTGCGCTTTGTAGAAAAGCACACTAGTATTACCGTCTTATGTACCGTCTAACTCGCCGGTAGAATTTTAGGAAAGATCTGAGAATTCCTCTTGTATCAAGGTGGTGTCTCAGGCAGCCAAAAGTAAACTTGTTCTTTTCACCTTTCCGGAGTGTCTTCAGTTTCAATACATATAAAACGAAGTAATGCTCTTGCACTCTAAAATAATAATAATGATAAAGCTAGACCCCCAACCGCTCGTTCCAGTATAATGTATTGTCTTTAAAAAGAAAAGAAACTGCGTCGGCCGGGAATCGAACCCGGGCCACCCGCGTGGCAGGCGAGTATTCTACCACTGAACCACCGACGCCTATGAGCTACTGCTTCTGATGCTTTCCTGGGATAGCGTGGCGACAGCTGCCCATTGCACGGCTGAATGTAGGTCACTGCGCCCAGCGATCTCCTGCTGGAGAAAAACCTGCTTCAGCGTTGGTCGCTTGGCGACACTGCGGGAACAAAGGCTTCCTCGGTCACCCGCAACGCAGTTTTATGGATCGTTCAAAAAAAAAAAAATAATAATAGAGCTCTGTTGTCGTGTAGCCGGACCACACATGCAAGACAACGGATATTATGTATTTATCCGTCTACGTCGAAGGCCTACAACATTTCGTTCGGTGTGACGCAGGATCAGCAAAACGCCGCTTTATAAAGGCAGTTTTTCTTTGTTTGCCGATTTATATAAAAAGGATGCTGCAAGTATAGCACGGGAGTTTGGCAAAGTAGCGCCAGTCAGAGAACGTCTGTTGTATGCAATAAATCAATGCATAACGGTTGACTACACAATACCTGCAAGTAGAAAATCGACTCGTACGTTATTTCCCGAGCACAATTAGCCCTTTCTTTATGGAATAGCCCGCTATAATAAGTCGACTGCACGATTTTCTTAAATTTTTGGTAATAGGTATATACGGTATAGTAATAAGAGCAGCGCATGCGTGATGTGGAGGTGCGTGTCCTCGTGCGGCATGTTATCTTCTCGTGCAATTTCAGTTTTCTTTCTTATTAACTCGAAGCATTTTTGCCTTTTTCGCGTTTGATGCGGCTCCTGGGGGCTGTTAGGTAGGTCGACATATCGGCAGGTATATTTGTAGATATGTATACAAAGCGTATACGGAAGTACCAGCGAAGTGGTTTACATAACTCTTGTGTGCTGACCAAGTATGATCACCACTGTTCAACGTAACAACAAAAGAAAAAAAGGATAGCTTCTAATATAGAAGCCAAACACACGATGTCGGCTCAGAGATATCTCCAAACCACGCACACCGATTTATTAACAGTAGATACGGTTAAGTATATTTCGCGAATTCTTTGATTTACTTTATATTCTTTGACTTGGCTATTCTATATGTATCACTGGGGTGTGACCGTTCTTGGTCGATCCACAATTATTAGAACGTCCACTGTGACGCGAGTGGTACAGAATCCCGAAATGTTGCGTGATACGTGTCGTACAATAATCTGTTTATTTTTTCACTCACTCACTCACTCACTCACTCACTCACTCACTCACTCACTCACTCACTTTCTCACTCACTCACTCACTCACTCACTCACTCACTCACTCACTCACTCACTCACTCACTCACTCACTCACTCACTCACTCACTCACTCACTCACTCACTCACTCACTCACTGATTAATTTTTAAAATTTTTTAATAGCACCTTACAGCCCTGTGGGGACGCATTGAGTAAGGGGGGCAATATTTAAGTGCGTGTCTAATATACACTAAATGTGTAACATATACCGAAAAGAAAAAAAAATCACCTATGGGGGTTCTATGTGCAAAAACCACAATCTGATTACGAGGCACGCCGTAGTGAGGGACTCCGGAATGATCTTGACCACCTGGGGCTATTTAATGTGCACCTAAATCAAAGTACACGTGTGTTTTCGCATTTTGCAGCCATCAATATCGAAAAGAAGCAGCAATAAAAAGAGAATTCCTAAATATAGGCAACGGTGGTCAAGATTAAACCTTTATCACCGACAAATGTTGGTAAGTACACTAAATACCTTCTATCTACCCCTGTATATAATGAAAGAAAACTCCAACATAATACAATATAGAGGTTGCATCTTTGAAGATGGAAAAAGTACTTGAAACATAGAACAAAAAAAAGACAGCAAGGGAACACGGCATATGTAATCAATGACAAAAAAAGATCACCGGATTTGCAATAAAGGCACGTGAGACAAAGAACACTACATCTTCACGCTTTATCAGCAAAATAAAGCGTGAATGGTGCAGGGCTTCGCGGAATGTGTCACACTTCGACTTTCATGCTATGCCGTCCGGGAGTGAATTCCACAACTGGACAGCACGTGGAATTGCAGAGTGATCGAATGCACGACTTCATCCGTAAATGATTGAAATGATTGAAACTGAAATGATGGCGAAGCCTGTGTGACGTGGAGCAGGGTCGTTTCAGGCCCGCTAGTGTTGCTCGAGTGGAATAAATGAAACTCTTAAACAGTGATGGTCACGTGCCTTCGTGAACATCGTTGCTTCGACAAGCATCATACACCGCCTTTGATCACCTTCTACGTAAAATCCACATTCATTTGTCATGACAATAAGCTTTCAATTCAGAAGCAGGGAGCGTGTATGGATTCGTGTTTGCCACCCATACTTAGCGAAATTTTGCTTCCATGCTATGATAGGGGCTTACTCGCTCACCTACAGCTGACAACCGTAAGAATATTCCGCTTTGTTGGCGACTTTTTAGTATTTTATTCAGTTGATCCTTGTGACGCGGAGTTAACTTCCAAGACAAATATTGATGCCTACAATGGGATAAGGAAGGATTTTGCATTAACTACGGAAGAGCCCACACCAATGACCGTTAAATGTTTTTAGACACTGAAATTGTTTTTAAACCTCATCACGTTTGTTGGAGCTACTCGCCTCGCTCAAAAAAAGGGTTTCTCCTGTTTTCGTCGGCGCACTCCAAACTCGTGAAACGAGGCATCGCTGAGGCTGGTTTGCAAGCTTCTCTCAAGCGTTCGTGAGAGCATTCTGTTGAAGAGAGCTTTTCAGCACAAGTCAACGGACTAACATCAGCAGGATACCCGACCAGCGTATAGTGCAGTGTTGCTAGTGGCCTTGTAAAAGGTAAAGAGCGCCGGAAAACAAACTACGCAGTCACCGCCTTCTAGATCTATGCTTGCCATCATTCTTTATGTACACCGTGCTTCCCACAACATTAAGAACTTGCGGCCAAGGCAGGAGTGAGGGTGGTGGGCAATGCCTCTAATAAACAGAGCGGATTGTGCCAAATAGTCCACATGGTGGATACAGTCGCGCGCAAAAGTTGCTATAAGAATCAGTTTGGCGGCTTCGTTGACTCTACAACGCATGTCGTGTATAAAATCCCGCTCGATTGTAAACGTTGCTTTATCGGGCAAGTGGGGAGGTGCATCGCCTACGTGAGCGTGCTGCTTCACTAAAAGGACACCCGCGCAGCCATCTGGCTGCCCACTGTAAGACGTGTGGTTGCACCCCGATCTTTAAGAAGTGCGAAATAATTGCCAGATATAGTGAAAAGCGCGCGCGGGAAATCTTTGAGGGATTTCGCATATTCACAAGAGGCGACGCGTGCGTCAGTTCTGTGTCCCTCACGGTCTGAACAAAAGAACTGGATTATATCCGTGGCTGACGCTTATCCTTCTTTTTCTGTTCTTTACGTCACATTCAATGATGTCCTTATATGCTGCTTCTGCAAATAAAGCATTTGGTATTTAGTCCGTGCTTTGTCCTGTGCTCTTTACTCTCTGGTCCTGTGTTGCGTTGTTCCTGTTTTATTTTAAAGAGTGAAACCGGGGAGCCACCGGTATTTGCTGTATGCATCTTGCCGAAAATATGGAATTATTCTTGTCACTTTTACAAACGATTAAAATTATATAGATAAGCAGTTGGTTGCTGTCTGTGCTTAAAGGGGCCCTGAACCGCCCCTGAGGCTTGGTGAAATTACGTAGTCCGCGGGTAGCATAAGCTGCTGTGAACATCTCAGCCAAGTTTTGCTGTCGTACACGCTGCGTGGAGCGCGCAAGCGGATCGCGAAGTCACCTTTCTCTCAAACGCTCTCGTTTCAACAGAAGCATATCTCCTCACTCTCTTCTGGCCGCTATATTTCGTCATCAGATGCTTTGTTTCGTCATTTCCTTAGACGGCTGCTATTGGCTGATAGATGACAAGCAGCGGTCGGCTTCATGGCGTAGATACCGCGGCCGCCACGAGGTGCCGCCACGAGTCCGCTGGCTAAGCGCACTGCCGCTCGCCGAGGACAACGGCACGTGGCTTATGTTTAGCGCGTCGTAACCATCAAAGGCGGAAGTCCTCGCGTCTACGTTGACATCCAAAAGGAAATTTGAACTGTGAGCGCCGGTAACGTTTAGAAGGCGGAGCGTTATGGGCACGCCCCACTGCGTCGTAGCCTTCGCAGTACAATGCATTGAAGAAAGAACGAGAGCTTTGTGGAATTCGTGTTTGATGGCCAATATCTTCGCTTCTGTTGAACGCGTTGAAGTCCTTTTTTTGCGACAACGTCTTTTTGAAAAAGCCTGTTGTAATATGAAGTGCCTTTCTTCACTTCAATGAAAAGTGGTTCAGGGCCCCTTTAATCTAGTGCGCTTTGTATAAAGGCGCATATGTACCGTCTAACTCATGGATATAATTTTTGGAAAGATCTGTGAGAATTCCTTTTTATTGAAAGTGGTGCCTCAGGCAGCCAAAGTTAAACTTTTTCTTTTTACCTTTCCGGAGTGTATTCAGTTTCAATACATATAAGGCGAAGTAATGTTCTTGTGCTTACAAAAAATTATGATAAAGCTAGACACTGAAGCGGTCGTTCCGGTAAAACGTATTGTGTTTGAAAAGAAAAACTGCGTCGGCCGGGAATCGAACCCGGGCCACCCGCGTGGCAGGCGAGTATTCTACCACTGAACCACCGACGCCTAGGAGCGACTGCTGCAGATGGTTTCCTGGGATAGCGTGGATATATCTGCCGATTGCCCAGCTCAATCTAGGTCGCTGAGCCGGGGTAAAACCCCTCCATACAAGTTTCCGCCGGCCAGGTTAAGTACCGCCAACCTGCCCTCCTCCTCCACGCCCCTCTCCCCCTCATCCCCTTAGCTTCCGGCGTCAAGCGGAACTTACGTAGCTGCAGCTTCCGGTTCCGAGTGGAAGTGACACTTTGTTTTTTAGCGTTGTTTACTTTCGCGACGCTGGAGAGGCTTTAATTGCACGAGCTGCGATTGAAACTGTGAATGCGATTACATCCAAGCAGCACCGCCTACTGTAACCAGCGATCTGCTCGTGTTCCCTGCTTCGCGGCAACCTGCGACGGGTTGTGGCACGCGCGACAACGTACAGTGTAATGTAGTGCCTGGGCGTTTGGAGACCACTGCCGTTTTTCGTGCATTTGGACAACAGCGACCGCGAACTACTACTTCAGCGGAATACAACAGCTTGCCCCTTCGCATTCTTCTTAAGGTGACTGCCACAGCTCTGCTAAGCACGCGCGAGCGTCTCACCATCGTCTAACAGCAGTCAAAGCAGAAATTTCCGCAGCGCAACTACAGGAAGTGGAAACGCCGGAACCGGAAATTTTTAAACCGGAAATCCCAGAACCGTAAATACCGGAACCGGATTTGGTGTGAGTGGAAAAGGCGTCGCATAACAAAGGCTGTCGCAACTTAAGAAAGCGGCGGTGGCGCGTAGATGCAGGGGCTTTAAGCCGGGGGGCGCTTGTGCAAGAAAACTTGCTTCAGCGTTGGCCGCGGGGCGACACTGCAGGAACAAAGGCTTCTCGGCCACCCGCAACGCAGCTTGATAGATGGTTCCAAAAATAATAAAGCTGTTTGTTTACTTAAAGAAAATAACGCACTTTCTGCATACGAGATACAGATTCGAATTCTTTTAGATATCCCTTGAAAGCTCATACTTCTCATCAGTTGAAGATAACGACAAATTATGTCAAAATGCGCCCTTTCTTACCTGGTAAACAAATTTTAAAAGGAAATCCTTTGGATCCGTATTGAAGAAAAACGTTGATATCACATCTCGCAAATGGTAGACGGCCTTTCACAATTGAATAATGATCACAATGGCTTTTTTATACGGGTTTAAAAAAGCGAAATAACGGAATCAGGAATGGTGTAGGATGAAGAGAGTTGCTCGCAAGTTAGGTGACGAGCTCTTATACAAGTACTCACCGGTGGATATTTTTATTCTTCTAAAAGAATTCACAAAGACAGAGAAGTTGCAGTTTCAGCCAAAAGGCGAAGAATCGATTGCGATAGCACATTAATGGACAGCTACACGAAGTAAGTGTAGTAGTTTTACCGACCATATAAACTTCTGAACATAGGCATAATAACTGTATCGTATGCATGATGGGCAGCCTGCGCAGTGCCGGCTCAAAACTGTAGCTGATACGCATGGTTAACTGAAGGACTTCTTGACCTCTTTTTCTGCTTTCGGTATAAATGCCCGCTGCTCAATAAAGCTGGGTCTTTCCCCCTTGATATTTGGTGCACCATGACTACGATACATGGCGTCAGAAGTGGTCAACATTGACGCCTACTACTCGGAACATCTGCACGGACTGAAGAAACAAATCGCGAAATGAATTTACTACAATTACCGGATGCACTTCACCTCGAAGGGGACATCGCAAGCAAAGAATTGGCAGCTATTCAAGCAGAGGTTAGAACTATACCTGACGGCGACAGAAACAGCAGGAAAGCCTCGACCTGAGTCGACGAAAACTATGCTATTGATGACTACCGCAGGTAAAGGAGCCATTGAGGTAACACCTTCTCCGAAGACGAAAACAGCAGCCACTACGCGACAGTAGGCGAAAATTTTGACGACTACTGCAAGGCCCAAAACAATTATGTATACGAGCGCTATAGTTATTCAAGAGGCGAGCGCAGGCACCAGGCGAGCCATTCGAGCACTTTTTTGCGGGATTTGAGGACTCAAGCGAGGCTCTGTAACATTGCAGGGTTACTCGAATCAATAGCCAGGCACCAAATGTTTTTGGTACAAATGACCACAAAATACGGGAGAAGTTACTGAGATGACAAGCTGACTCTCGAGATGGCAGAATACATCTGCAAGGCTGCCGTAGCAACATCACTAAGGAATGTGGGAACTAGACCATAAGCAAGTGGACTCGGTTCAAAAGAAGCGCTTCGCTCCTAGTAGAGAGCGGTAGGCCTACAAGTGCCGAAAGCGCGCACCGCGGAAATGTCCTCCATTTGGGCGCGCATGTCAGAATGCCAGCAATGAAACCACTTTGCCATCTGTTGTAAAGCAAACGAACAAATTGGTGAGCTCGCTGCATGGTGCCGAAGAGGGTTTCGATATATCGAACTTCGCTGTGAGGAGCATATGGTCAAGGAACGCGATTGGCTTGTTCAATCAAAAGTTGGCCACTCCTCAGTTCACCTTAAGGTGGACACCGGTTCCCAGGCCAACATATTCCCGCTCAGTGTCTTCAAAAAGATGCAGCCAAAGCCATGATTCAAGCCCAGTTGAACAATTTTGCGGTCCTTCGGAGGGAGCAAAATTCAGCATATTGGCACCGTCGCTTCAGAAGTGGAGCTAAATGGTCGCAACGCTGTCCTGCAATTTTTCATCGTGCGGGAAGGACAAGCAATACTAGGTCTTCAAGCGTGCGCTCAACGCGTTCGGCTTCTTTCTCATGTAGTACACAGCGTGTCGCAAGACGCAGCAGAAAGAGTAGTTGATAAATTCCGTCATTTATTCGGTGGCACGGGTTGCGTGGAGCGTCGCTACCGTATGGTTCTCTGCGGTGACGTCATGCCGATCGTACGGCCAGCGTGACGGGTGCCCCTAGCGCTTCGGGAGCCACTGCTTGAAGAAAGACGTGTATTTTGCCGCAAGTGAAAACACACACACAAGGAAGACGCATAGAAGACAACACGAGTGGGCATGCGTCTTCCTTGTGTGTGCTTTAACTTGCGGCAAAAAACATGTCTTTTAGCAAGCACCAGCTAGGCCAACCAGCAGTTCTGTTACTACTTGAGGAGCTGCAGCGCATGGAACAAGGCGGGATCATTGTAAGAGGGACAGAGCCCACAGACTGTGTAAGCCTTCTTGTAACTGTGAGCAAAAAGGATGGACGGCTTATATAGGTGTCGTGGACCCGAAAAAGTTTAATGATTGTGTCAAAAGGGAGCCCTACCAGATGCCGACACGAGAAGACATGGAGGCGGAACTAGCCGGAGCAACGATATTTCACTCGCCTCGATGCAAACGCGGGCTTCCACCAGAGACCGTTGAACGAGGCAACCTCAAACATCTGCACATTTGCAACGACTTTTGGGCAGTACCGTTTCCTCCGACTACCTTTCGGAATTTCATCAGCGCTAGAAGTTTTTTCAAAAGGTTCGAAGTTAAATCATGGAGGGTCTTCCTGGAGTGAGGGCTTACGTCGATGACATATTAGTCTGGGGCATGTCGAGGAAAGAGCACGATGAGCGACAAAGATTGGCGCTATAAGCAGTGGTGCGAGAGGGGTTGACTTTCAACGAGGCCAAGTGCACATACGGGCCGAGAAAGATAGAATTCCTAGGCAACGTAATCAGCAATGAGGGTGCACGGCAGAGTTCCTCCCTGATACAACGCATGATGCAAATGCCAGAGCCGAAGGACAAGCAATCAGTGCAAAGAATGCTAGGGGTGGCAAACTACTTCAATAAATTTTTGCCATCGTTGGCGCACAGGACAGCACTGATACGAAGTTTACTGGAGCAAGGCACAATGTTTAAGTGGAGGGCAAACCAGGCCAAAAAGCGGGACGGGCTATACGAATGCATGAGCAAACGGTCACTACTATCGCTTTTTGATCTTGTGAAGAAACTAAGATGTGGTGCAATGTATCGCAAAACGGCTTGAGTGTTGCTTTACTATGTAGTGTCACGATAACGAGCGGAAGCCGGTGGCTTACGCATCTAAAGCTATTACGGAAACCAAGCAGGGATATTCGCAGATAGAAAAAGAAGCGATGGGTATTGTGCATGGCTGCGAAAGATTCAATCATTTCACATATGGGCGCAAGGTGGAGACTGATCACCGACCTGTGATTGCGATATCCCAGAAAGCAATTGGTGGTATGCCACCTAGGCTGCAACGCTTCTTTCTGCGACTGCTCGGTTATGAGATCGGAATTGTTTTTGTACCCGCCGTGGTTGCTCAGTGGCTATGGTGTTGGGCTGCTGAGCACGAGGTCGCGGGGTCGAATCCCGGCCACGGCGGCCGCATTTCTATGGGGGCGAAATGCGAAAACACCCGTGTACTTAGATTTAGGTACACTTAAAGATCCCCAGGTGGTAGAGATTTCCGGAGTCCTCCACTACGGCGTGCCTCATAATCAGAAAGTGGTTTTTGGACGTTAAACCCCATAATTTATTTGTTCCAGGAAAAAATTATCTTCATGGCCGACATGCTGTCTCGGGCTTCATTCAACTACGAGGAGGCTGACACCGACACTGAAGATGCAGAACTACACGCAGCGAGTGTGGTGTCGCCTCGCGTAAGCCACAGAACTTGAACGCGAATGGTCGCCGAGACAAGTAAAGATGAATGCTTCAACAGTGTGCTCAAAAGTCTGGGCAGAGGCGAAAAGGTCGAAGGGCAGCTGAAACCGTTTTCTGGCGAGCTCTCGCAAGTCCTGGAAGTTCTGTTAAAAGGATGCAAGGTTGTGATTCCAGTCAGCATGAAGCGCGCAATACTGTACAAAATTCACCAAGGCTACTTGGGTATAACTAAATGCCATAGCCCGAGAAGTGATCTTCAGGCCAGGTATGATTCGTACAGAAATGCGCAGTGTGCAGGAAATACTCGTACAGCCAGCCACGTGAGCCGCTGAAGATGCGCTCAGTGCCTGAGCAACTGTGGCACCGAGTTGACACTGACCTTTTCTACTACGGCGGCAGACCTTATCTCTGTCGTTCTGTCGAAAGTTCCAGAGGTGGAACTACTTAAAGATACACCGACTAGCACCGTTATTCAAGCAACTATCGCTATCTTCGCGCGATACGCCATACCAATGAAGGTGTGTTCGGACAACGAACCCCCTTTCTCAAGCAACCAGTATGACGCATATTGAAGGAAATACGATTTTCGCTACATCATCTCTAGCCCTAGATACCCACAGTGACATGGCCTAGCGGAGAAGGGGTGAAGGTGGTCAAACGGATATTAAAGAAAACCGCTGAAATTAATCAAGATTTGTGGCTCGGTATGCTTGCTTGTCCGGAGGTCAAGCAAGCATGATTGATTCCGCCATTGGAATCTGAACCTGGCAACGTTTAACGTTAGAACGCTATCTAGTGAGGCGAGTCTAGCAGTGTTATTGGAGGAATTAGAGGGTAGTAAATGGGATATAATAGGGCTCAGTGAGGTTAGGAGGACACAAGAAGCATATACAGTGCTAAAAAGCGGTCATGTACTGTGTTACCGGGGCTTAGCGGAGAGACGAGAACTAGGAGTCGGATTCCTGATTAATAAGGAAATAGCTGGTAACATAAAGGAATTCTATAGCATTAACGAGAGGGTGGCAGGTCTTGTTGTGAAACTTAGTAAGAGGTACAAATTGAAGGTGGTACAAGTCTATGCCCCTACATGCAGTCATGATGACCAGGAATCGAAAGCTTTTATGAAGACGTGGAATCGGCGATGGGTAAAGTCAAAACAAAATACACTATACTGATGGGCGACTTCAATGCCAGGGTAGGCAAGAAGCCGGCTAGAGACAAGTCAGCGGGGGAATATGGCATAGGCTCTAGGAATAGCAGAGGAGAATTATTAGTAGAGTTTGCAGAACAGAATAATATGCGGATAATGAACACCTTTTTCCGCAAGCGGGTTAGTCGAAAGTGAACGTGGAGGAGCCCGAATGGTGAGACTAGAAATGAAATCGACTTCATACTCTGCGCGAACCCTGGCATCATACAAGATGTAGACGTGCTCGGCAAGGTACGCTGCAGTGACCATAGGATGGTAAGAACTCGAATTAGCCTAGACTTGAGGAGGGAACGGAAGAAACTGGTACAAAAGAAGCCAATCAATGAGTTAGCGGTAAGAGGGAAACTAGAGGAATTCCGGATCGAGCTACAGAACAGGTATTCGGCTTTAACTCAGGAAGAGGACCTTAGTGTTGAAGCAATGAACGACTATCTCATGGGCATCATTAAGGAGTGCGCAATAGAAGTCGGTGGTAACGCCGTTAGATAGGAAACCAGTAAGCTATCGCAGGAGACGAAAGATCTGATCAAGAAACGCCAATGTATGAAAACCTCGAACCCTACAGCTAGAATAGAACTGGCAGAACTTTCTAAGTTAATCAACAAGCGTAAGACAGCGGACATCAGGAACTATAATATGGATAGAATTGAACAGGCTCTCAGGAATGGAGGAAGCCTAAAAACAGTGAAGAAGAAACTAGGAATAGGCAAGAATCAGATGTGTGCGTTAAGAGACAAAGCCGGCAATATCGTTACTAATATGGATGAGATAGTTCAAGTGGCTGAGGAGTTCTATAGAGATTTATACAGTACCAGTGGCACCCACGACGATAGTGGAAGAGAGAATAGCCAGAGGAATTCGAAATCCCACAGGTAACGCCAGAAGAAGTAAAGAAAGCCTTAGGAGCTATGCAAAGGGGGAAGGCAGCTGGGGAGGATCAGGTGACAGCAGATTTGTTGAAGGATGGTGGTCAGATTGTTCTAGAGAAACTGGCCACCCTGTATACGCAATGCCTCATAACGTCGAGCGTACCGGAATCTTGGAAGAACGCTAACATAATCCTAATCCATAAGAAAGGGGACGCCAAAGACTTGAAAAATTATAGACGGATCAGCTTACTGTCCGTTGCCTACAAAGTATTTACTAAGGTAATCGCAAATAGAATCAGGAACACCTTAGACTTCTGTAAACCAAAGGACCAGGCAGGATTCCGTAAAGGCTACTCAACAATAGACCATACTCACACTATCAATCAAGTGATAGAGAAATGTGCAGAATATAACCAACCCTTATATATAGCTTTCATTGATTACGAGAAAGCGTTTGATTCAGTCGAAACCTCAGCAGTCATGGAGGCATTACGGAATCAGGGTGTAGATGAGCCATATGTAAAGATACTGGAAGATATCTATAGCGGCTCCACAGCCACCGTAGTCCTCCACAAAGAAAGCAACAAAATCCCTATAAAGAAAGGCGTCAGACAGGGAGATACGATATCTCCAATGCTATTCACAGCATGTTTACAGGAGGTATTCAGAGGCCTGGAGTGGAAAGAATTGGGGATAAAAGTTGATGGAGAATACCTTAGCAACTTGCGATTCGCTGATGATATTGCCTTGCTTAGTAACTCAGGAGACCAATTGCAATGCATGCTCACTGACCTGGAGAGGCAAAGCAGAAGGGTGGGTCTGAAAATTAATCTGCAGAAAACTAAAGTATTGTTTAACAGTCTCGGAAGAGAACAGCAGTTTACGATAGGTAGCGAAGCACTGGAAGTGGTAAGGGAATACACCTACTTAGGGCAGGTAGTGACCACGGATCCGGATCATGAGACTGAAATAACCAGAAGAATAAGAATGGGCTGGGGTGCGTTTGGCAGGCATTCTCAAATCATGAACAGCAGGTTGCCACTATCCCTCAAAAGGAAAGTGTATAACAGCTGTGTGTTACCAGTACTCACATATGGGGCAGAAACCTGGAGGCTTACGAAAAGGGTTCTGCTGAAATTGAGGACGACGCAACGAGCTATGGAAAGAAGAATGGTGGGTGTGACGTTAAGGGATAAGAAAAGAGCAGATTGGGTGAGGCAACAAACGCGGGTAAACGACATCTTAGTTGAAATCAAGAAAAAGAAATGGGCATGGGCCGGACATGTAATGAGGAGGGAAGATAACCGATGGTCACTAAGGGTTACGGACTGGATTCCAAGGGAAGGGATGCGTAGCAGGGGGCGGCAGAAAGTTAGGTGGGTGGATGACATTAAGACGTTTGCAGGGACAACATGGCCACAATTAGTACATGACCGGGGTAGTTGGAGAAGTATGGGAGAGGCCTTTGCCCTGCAGTGGGCGTAACTAGGCTGATGATCATGATGATGATGCTTGCTTACAAGTCATCCTCTTTGGAAGGTGCTGCATCAACGGCATCGATCCTTCAGGCCAGTAAGCTACGAACAACGCTTCCAAACATTCAGGATCGCCCTGGTTTACACATTGTCAAGCATCGCCAGACAAGGATCAACACAAAATCATTGCCACCTCTGAGCCAAGGTGATGTTGTGCGCGTGAAATATAAAAACATGGTGTCACCGCGCACAAGCAAACATGTAATCTCAATCGATGACCGCGGAAACTCGCTGTCGAAACGCTGGAGTAAAGAAGCGAGGCAGCAGCAGCGCGCGAATTCGCCTTCGCGCTTCATCAGGGGTCAACGCGAACTAAGGCGGGGACAAATTAAATTAATTAAATTCTGGAATTTTACGTGCCGAATCCACGATATGATTATGAGACTCCGTAGTAGACTCTGGGTTCATTTCGACCACCTAGGGTTCTTTAACGTGCACAAAATGCACGGTACAGGGATGTTCTTACACGTCTACCCCCCCCCCCCCCCCCCGGCGAGATGCGGCCGCCGCGGCCAGGATTCGATCCTGCAACCTTCGGTTTAGCTGCGGAACACCAAGGCTACTAGGCCACTACCGGGCGGGTCTAAGCCGCGAAAACATAACGTGGGGTGGATTCTGTCCCCGTCGGAGATGACTTTGAAGATATAGAGGCCCGGGTGGGCGCGTGCGGAGTCCTGGCCGACCGGAGTAGAACGCAGCCCACCCTTCAGCCCCCCCCCCCCCCGAGACCTAGCGCGCGGCGGAAGACGGCGCGCTTCATCCCCGCTTTCCTCCGTTGCGTGCGCGATATGGAGCCGCAATCGCCGTCTCACCCCAGCACGCTTTCATTCGAACATAGAGCATTCGGCTCGAGGCGACGATTTCATCGCCCTCGGACTTTATGCGGAACCTCTCTGTGACTCCGACGCATAGCGCGTAGTTGCTATCGCGATAAAATAAGAAGACACGTTTCTGCTGGAGCCCGCTTTTTATTTTGTTCCCCAGAATTTATTTAACAATGAAAGTAAAAATATATAGGGAGATAAAAGCAGCATGTACACGAGCACGATTTTGAAGAAGTCAGTTGGTATTGTATGTCTTAAAAAAGGTACCTCGTTGATGTATAGATCATCATATGCGTTTCTAGCACTTCTCAGTCCTACGTAGACCAGCTGCCCTTTCGTGCTTGTCGTCCTGTTTTGCTGATTCGCACTAGGCACTCTTTCGACAACATCATAATAGGAATATGAACAAGGCCAAGGTAGTACCCCTACTTTTTTAACATAACATAGTCCAGTAATGCAGAGCCACGTCAGCGCTGCGCACTCGCGCCCTAGCCATCGTTTAATTACCGTCGTTTAATGAATAAGACTCGCAGGAAATGCTAAACGACGCACCACTTTAATAATGTAAACGCTTCTACAAAAAAAAAAAGCAACGAACTCTAGTTCCCGCAAGGCCGACAGGCTCCGAATATATTATATATGCCGGTTATAACGTATACATTATGTTCTGGTCATGCATATCTCATAATCATTTGAAATTGCACTACTAATATCATGTCCCTTGATCCATGGTTTAAACAAAGTGAGCAGTGTGCATTATTTTTGCAGCGCCTGCTCAATACTGCTTCTACTGTAGAAACTTTTAATTTTCACCTTCATGCTTTTTCATCTCGAAAGCCAAGCGAATTTTTCATAGTACAAACAGAGCATGCATGTTTCTATAGTTGCCCTCAGATGGTTAAGTACTACCACCGGTGTCATCATCATCAGTCTATATTTACGCACACTGCAGAACGAAGGCATCTCACAGCGATCTCCAATTACCTCCGTCTTGCGCCAGCCGACCCAAAGCAATGCCTGCAATTTTTATCGCCTCGTCGCACCAACTAATTCGCCACCGTCTTAGACTGCGCCTCACTTTCCTTGGGGCCTATTGTGCAACTCTAATAGACGATCGGTTGTCAACCCAACGCCTTACATGGCCTGTCCAGCTCCCTTTCGTCCTCTTAATGTTAGGAGATCTGCCATCCCCATTTGATCTGCGAACCACCATCGCTGTCTTCCTGTCTCTTAAAGCTACATCTAAAATTTTTGCCCGGGCCCAGGGGCTCGTGGCTGCCTAACAACAAGGTCATCCGTCAATACCTTGTTTTCAAATAAAGTCTTTACTCACTCACTCACTTCGTTCCATCGCTCGTTACACGGTCAACTTGCTCTCGAGCTTCTTTGTTAACCTCCAAGTTTCTGCCCCATATGTTAGCACCAGTACAATGCAATGATTGTACATAACTTCTTAAGGATAGCGGTAAGCTTCCGGCCATGTCTTAGTAATTTTTGCCGTTATGCACCGCAACTATATTTTCTTTCTCTCCTACTGGCATGGTTAGAG
Source organism: Dermacentor variabilis (assembly GCF_050947875.1). Classification (NCBI taxonomy): domain Eukaryota; kingdom Metazoa; phylum Arthropoda; class Arachnida; order Ixodida; family Ixodidae; genus Dermacentor; species Dermacentor variabilis. The sequence goes on along the minus strand of NW_027460467.1, from coordinate 494,413 downwards.
GCTGTGGCGTTGTCAAACTCACGCCGAAATGGGTCTATTAAAAGTTGCTGATAAAAGAATTCGTCTGACAATAGGTTTAAAATGGCCCGATGATAATTAGCTTGAAGCTACCCATCGTTTTAGCTAACGAACTGGGGAGCAGACCCGAGGTCTATAACGGCACACATTTTTTTATTCCACCTATCCAGTTTATGTAGAACAGCTTAGTACCATGTAATACCAGAAGCATGGTGTGTCTCCATTTGTAGAATTAACCACGGAGAGCAGATGATGAAACGAAAGCTGCCACATCTACTGAACTGTTCTGCGATGATTGATGTGTGCATATAAAAGGTTCAAAATATGCATCGCGTCTCTTTTTTCTCCAGCAGAAATATGTGTAAATTTTTAAGGTAGCGGGTACTGTTTTCTCACTCTTTACATGTATCTATCACACGCGCATTTTCACAGTCATGACAGTGCTGTGCATTTTAATGCAACATTTATTGTCATTAATCTGCACAGTGCGTTCTTTTCACGCAGTTAAACTTTCCTTGCTTGTGGCCTTGACAAAGTTGAATTTCGATGGCACTTGATTTGTTTGTGTGTATGCCTGCTGTTTACTTTTTCCTTTCGGAATGGCGATATATTGGTAATTAGCGCGCACAGTGAAGTGAGACTGCTTTAGTTGGTCTCGAATGTTCAAATTTATTGCTTTTCAACTCTTGTTTTATCCTAGCTTCTTTGTGTGTGCGCTACAACTTGCTTTCCTGAACGTAAAGATGCGACGCGCGATGCTGTCTGTTGTTGTATGTTGCCTTTGCGACATGCCGTGTTTCTTTTGGGGAGCACAAAACTAGTCAAGCTGTTAATTCAGCTTCTTTCCAGGCCTTTTCCATCGCATCGAAGGAAATAAATATCTTATTAATCTTACAGCCTGACGGCAAAAGCTAGCGAGAGCTAAGGTCGTTCTTATTCGATGTATAATATGCTTTCGACTAAGAAAATGGTTGGGGAATGCAGGGAAGTGCGAATACACACTAGAGTGGAGGCGGGTCGACGTAGTAGCTAAGCGCGTTACATTTCGTTAGCACATGCTGTGAGACCTGTGCGTTTGAGTGCCGCTGAATCGTAGAAAACGCGCAGCAAGCGCTGGATCCTTGCTTGTTGTCCGCCCACCGTGTCGAACCTGTCGTATTGATTGCTAATCCCAGTGGGGTTTTAATTTTCTTTCTTGTTATTCATTCAGCGTCGTCCCTAATTTTTTTTTTTTTTGCGTTTCGAGAGGGCAAGCTTGCCAAAACAGGTGGTGCCGTGATAGTTACGTACCAGTGAGGGGCTGGGGCGTGCTTCTTCCTGCTGCTGCGGCGGCGTGCCGTCCACGGAAGTACTGCGCTGCGGTTCCGTCGGGCCTTCCTGCTTGACGTCGCTCGCGACCGATCCAGCGGCATCTTGAGGGATTTGCACCGTCTGCGCGAGTTCGCTGTCACCTGCTCGTAAAATGATGATAAAGACGATGACGATGTAAGTGGCCTCTTCTACACGGGGCGCTGACGCATGCCCACCAAGCTCTTAAAGGTTTTCTATCGCACTAAAATCTCTAAGTATATTTGTGATTGTAACCGACGTTATTTATGTAGAAGGTTCGCTTAATTGCGCGTGGTCCCTTATTGTGCGCCACCATTCTTCCACTGGTGTCTCACTAGAGAAAATGTCTGTTTTATTTATTTATTTATTTATTTATTTATTTATTTTTGTATTTATACAAGTGTCTGCAGCGCCACAGAGACATTATTGCAAATGTGGACATTCGTAGCGAAAAGGAAAACATAAGCGAAAATTGAGCTGATTCGAAAAAGCAGGCAGCAGGGTATAAACTCAACATATAAAAAAAGCTATAAATATAAGAAAAAGCGCAACAACAGAATCACAGTCGCATTCACATTATTGAAAAGAAAAAAAGATCGTTTATATCACGACGCGCAATGATGCGCGCTTACGACATGTTAGACGATAAAAACGACTGGAAGTCAGAGCACGTTTTACAATGAACAATATTCTTGGTAAGCTTATTCCAGTGCGTCGAAGTAATCGAAAAAAAATGATTTGCGGAAAACATCAGTGTGACAGCATGCTTCAAGAAGTTTAAGCTCGTGACCACATTGCAAACAAATGAAATGGCGCGGAAAAATGTACATGTTTTTGTTTATTCCTGTGAGGTCAGAGTAGATTCGGAAAGAAAGAGTTCTAATTTCATAGCGAAGCGGCATTTTGCGTGTTTGCGAGCCAAGGTTTTCTTTAAATAATATAATACTGATGTGGAAGTTGTAATTTCCACAACCAAACCTGGCAGCGCGGTTTTGAATGCGCTCAAGTTTGTCTGCAAGGTAATTGAGGGCAAAGGGTCCCAAGTCACGTAGGCGTACTCGAGTATTGCGCCAACATTTGTGTTGTAAAGCTGCTGTTTCGCACTTTTGTGGAGTTCATGAAAATTACGTGTAATCAGATTGAGCATTCCTGATGACCTTATGGTGGGATATCCTATATGTCTGTGCCAGGTCAAATTTTCTAAGTAGACCAGCTCATAACTATAACGTTCAACTCGTTCAAGAGGCCGCCCATCGAAATTATAAACGGATCTCACAGAGATGCGTTTACGGGTGGGAGAAATGAGCTGATACTTTGCACTGGTTAAAGACATGTTCGACCTGGAGCATCAATCTTGAATTCTATTTAAATTACTCTGTGGGCAGCTAACATCATGGTAATTTTGAATATCTTTATAAATTACGCAGTCATCTGCATACAATCGCACTTTGCACTGAAGTCCTTGGACAATATACTTAGTCTAAACCAAAACCAACGGCCCCAAAACAGATCGTTCCGTTACGATGTCTTCTCTTTCCCAAACAGATCATGTCTGCCATTCTCACCCTAAAAACCTTAAGCCTTGGTCGAGTAAACTTCTTCCACTATACTCGCTGGATGGATAATCTGACATTATAACAAATTATGCCCAGTGGTGTCTGCCAGAGTGTCGGGGTGAGAAAAAAAAGAAACCTGTTCGGTTAGGATTCGGGTTCGGCGCTCTTCGATTTCTTTCCGGTTCAGTTCTGGTTCGGTGAAATCTATATAACGGTTCGCGAACCAGTTCGCATTACTGAACCGGTTCGCAAACAGTTTCGGTGCAGTTCATTTTAGCCTGCATTCAGTGAAGTCATAGCGCTGGATTGACAGAGACATGAAAGCCTACAGTACGTGCGCTTATGCAACGAACCAACTAGCCCAAAAATCGGCACTCCTGGATTTCAGACTGCCCCTTGGTGATATGCTGCATAGTACTATGTACTTGTCCGTATTGTGAAGGCGCATGCATGTTTCAGCAAGAGGAGGCAGAAATGTACGAATGAATCAAATATGGGGGAATGTTCATGCACATCATAAAGACAGAGGTAGTTAATGAAAATCCCCGCAACGGTGTAAGGTCGGCGTAGCTTCCACTCTCGTTACTCTGACAGCAGCAGAGTCAGTTATTTTCGTTTTTCTCTAGTTTTTTTTTTTCTACAAGACTGGTGGTGAGTGAGCTGTGGCAAGAGGCCTATGGCGTCGAAGACAGCCCGAATTCACAGCGTATTACAGAAATCACGACTTCAAACTTCTAGTCTACAGCAAAGAAATGAACCGCCATTTGACATCTCGTTCAGTTCGCTGCCTTTTTGAGAAGCTAGTAAGGACGCTGATGCTTTTGAACGATGAACAAGAGCTGTTTCTGCTGAACCGTATGCATCGATCTTTCTTGCGCATCTGCGCACGTGTATAATCTTGCATTGGCGAAAGCAGCAGAAAAATGTCAACAGCACGAACACTGCGACCCACGAATATATTATACAAGTCGAAGACACTTGCATTCTGTAACACACTGTACTGTTGGTGGTGAAAATAAACTTCAGCTTCAACTTCAACTTCAACTTCTTCTTCTAAGCCAAGCACCAAACATACGTCAAACCATGGCACATAACAAAAGCACATTTCGCATGCCCTTTAGAGCCGCGGTTACCGTACTCTGAGAAGGTAACGGCCTTCATTAGTGACCGCCGTGTTACGGTTACAACATGTCATGCACGCAGCTGAACTCGTTGATATCCTTCCTCGTGGACGTCGTCCTTTCCTCTGTGCGTGTTTCTCTGTGTTTATCTAAGTTATATGTTTTTAGTAACAAGTTGATTTGATGGCCGAATTGGAGCCTCATAGAATTGTTGGTTTTGCGGAGTCCCTAAAACAACTTCTCGGCGGCGGAATACAATTGCATGGCGGACTTCAGAACTGAAAGCGTCTCTGCAGAAGTGACCGCAGTTACCAGCACACATTCACCGTCTATCTATTCTCGCACAGAAGGCAACCTGTGAGCCGTAACAGACTGCTAGTACGGCACGCCGATTGAAGTAGTAGTTCGAAGAATCGTGCAGCCTATTGAGCACCCACTCTCGCCTTATATGCTTGAACCGTTTCGTATTGAAACACTAACCGTCATGATCTTTTAAGCATGAAATGAATTCAGCTCACGTTGTCAGCAGCCATGAAGTGACCTCGAGCCAAAAGCCAGAGCCGTTATCAAGGCACTCAAGCGAGAATATCCGGGCAAGTTGCGAGAGCAAAACGAGATCATCCGGGCAACCAGTCAAAACCGCATTACATACGCTAGTTTTACTTCCAAAACAAGTTGCAAAAAATATTGCTTCCGCGATCTTCCAAATGTTTGTCCACTACATCGCTCAAGCTGTAACTTCTAGCACACTGAATATTTTTTAGTGATTTCCGATAGCGACGTTCAAAAGGCAGATACAAGGCACTGTATATTTGATAGTCATCTCTTGGCGCTGTGCCTTTTTCAACGCCAGCGGTCCGTGACGGCCGCGGCACGTCCAGCGTGCCGGTAGCGCCGGTAGCGTCGGGCAGCGCCCAGGCCAGTGCAGCGCGGATGGCTGTTTGACTGAGACGAGACTTGCAATGAGGTTCTGTCCGGTTCTGTCCGCAATGGGCTGCTTTCTTCCCACTTTCAATAGCGCAATTTACTGCTAACATTGAGAGGAAGTTCATTTCCACCGAGCCGTCAGGATAACGAGCGAGGTCGACATTTTTTCTCTTTATTTGGACTATGGTGTATTTGCATGATGGTGTATTTGCATGATGGTGGACTATGGTGTATTTGCACAGTATGACGTGGTGCGGTGTGGTGTGGTGGAGTGGGCCGTTGCGAACATGCGCTACATCCATTTTAATGTTGTGGCTAGTATCATCTCCAACCAATCTGCTTTGCCGGTGGCCATTTGATGCCCACATCTACTCTCGATTACGGGACAGCCAGGATTTTTGCTGTTCGGACTCAGGCATGTTCCAAAAATATCGGTTCGGGTTTACGTTCAGTTGCGTCCAAATTTCAGTTCGGGTACGGTTTTCGGTTCGACCTCGCGTTTGGTTCGGCAGTCTGGTTTGTCCGCCACTTTCACATTCGATGCACTAGTCGTTTGCGTCTTAACGTTTTCATATAACTGCGTGTTCTGAGACGCCATGTTACTCTTCGAAGAGTAGTGAAGGGGGGCTACACAATGCGTGCCTCCATCATGAGCACAGCTCTTTGTACTGTGCAGCCATAGCGAAAAGAACAATTATTGTTCCGTGAACGGAAGCAAAAGTGCGAACCAGCTTTGTGCGTGAAAATAAATTCAATGACTCATCTTATAATGTCTGGTAACCTCTGTCCCCTAAAAGTTCACGAACTTTACACGACACCCAATACTTGAATGTAGATGCAGTTTCTTTCGACATCTATCGCCACGTTTTGCGCATTCTACATCCCAAATTACTGCATACCCAGAAGCTTGTGACATTGATGGCCGCCGAGATTTCAGATGCGCGAAACGTTTTAAGAGCCCGCGCGCGCCACATCATATGGGAGGGCATGGGCAAGTCGTTTATAGTTCTCATGTACAGCGACAACGTATCGTAAATTCGAATGTGTTGCATTCGCCTGCATAGCAATGCACTCGGAAATTTCAATGTCTCCTGTGTGCAAACCAGTTGCTTATTTCCCGCCCTCAGTTCACGATTCCCCTGGCAACTAATTTTGCGTCTGTAGCTCGAGGTTCGTCCCGATATGCTGCCTTGATGCATTGCCTTGGGCAAGCTTCAATGACACACTTGTGGTATTGCGGTCGCTTGAGGCAATTTTTATTAGTTTCAAAATTCAGCTTTAGCTGTCGATGTTTTTACATGAAGGCAACGAGACTGGGAATCCTCAGGTAAAGCATTTGATCTTTTACTGAAGACGGCTCCCTTATTTGCGTATTGATGACTGTAGCGGCTAGTGGGACTTCAACAGAAATACTTTTGTGGAGCTTCTTTTTTCGTTTCTAGGGAAAAAGGTGGGCCATTCGGCTTCTACTTTGCAAACGTGTGCTTACATGGACTTGGTAATTACTTATTAGGTTCCCAACTTTATGCTCGGGTTTGCTATACTTTTGAGCTTTGAGTAAGAATGCAGTGAAATTATCCCGCCGTCGGTATAGGGCGAAGACTGCGCTTTTTCATGTGTTAATAAAGGTCTATCATGAAACATCGTGAAGCAGCGCGAAATAGAGATATTGCGTACGCAACATAGAACGCCCTCTACGGACAAGTCTACTGCGCCACTCAAGGCAGTACGCAAATAAGCCTTCTTATGAGGGTCGTCCTTATGTGCTTAACTTTTTATTCTTAACTTGGCAATGGGCTTCTTTCTTCTCACTTTAAATAGCGTAATTTACTGCTTACATCGAGAGGAAGTTCATCTCCACCGAGCCGTCACGATAACGAACGAGGACGACACTTTCTTTTTCTTTATTTGGACTATGGTGTATTTGCCGCGGCGTTCCAAGGTTGTAACCAACCGTAAGATGATAGTATTCAGAGGACACCCAAGGGGGATCATTGGCGCAAATGACGAACATACCGTGGGCCTCGCCGCCGTCGACAGCGGCAGCGGAGGGCACGCGGGCGGACGTGCTGGTCCCTTCCTCCGAGGCGTCGGCCGCGGGCGTGGCGCCGGCGTCGGAGACGCTGTCGCTGCCGGACTCTCGCGACGACGTCCGAGCAGCTCGGCGAGCGTCCGCCGCCAGCGACGGGCTCTGGGCACCCTGAGCGCGGCGACGGCGCTTTCGCGCCTTGCACGAGCCACGGTTCCGTCGGGAAGCGCGTTTCGACGCGTCTGCAGACGTCGACGGAGGTTCGGGACCCCACGGTACCGCGGCCGTGTTCCGAGACTCTCCGAGCGAGGCCTCCAGGGCGCCGTCGTTGGCCAGCGTCGTGTCGTCGCTCATGGAGGCAAGTGCGTTTTCTCAGAGCGGGAGTACGGAGGCGCGTCCGAGAGAAACAGCTCTTCTTCTTCTGCGCAAGGTTTCGAAGCACGTGCCGACCTGATGAACATGGTACCTTAAGCAGTGGCACAGAGCCAGTGTGGCGGCGATGAAAGTGCTTAATTGGTGGCTGTTTATGTCTTTCGCAATGAATGAATGAATCAATCAATCAATAATTTACCGTTCATTTGTTTACCGCGCACAGGAACAACCATAAGGTGTCAGTGCTGGCGCAAGTGTACATTAAACCCGAAAACCAGAGACGACAACAATAAATAAAGGTACCAGAAAATGTAAATAAAAAAACGCAATGAATAAAAATAACGCATTATAAAACAAGAGCTGACGTACAGCAAAAGGCAAGGCAAATGCAAAAGAAAAAGGCGAAAGACCATTGAACAGTGCGTGAAACAATGAGACAACAACGCAAAGCAAGAAAAAGAACAACTAGAGTTACTTATAGTGACATGAGAAATATTGACATCATAATAATAAGGCTTAGAAAGACTCAGTTTTCTGTGGACGATTGAGTGTTGGTTATGACAGGCAGGAACATCGAAAAGTTTATGTTCTTTGTTAATCTTTCGCGGCATATGCAAATTGATACAACTCAAGCGTTCCGGGCAGGTGATACAGGTGATTACATGGGCGGCGAAGTAAGGGAAATGTCAGTAATTTAGCAGTGCTAGAACAAGGATCGGTGTCGGTGGGAGCAAAGCGGTGGTGATATAAGATGATAAACTTTTTCGGTAAGCGTTCTAAAATGACCCTGTTGGATCTAGAAATGCCATTCCAGAGGACGGACACGTATTCGAGTTGAGGAAAGCAGATTGTTATGTGCAACTTGCGAAAATGTGTAGAAGCATTGAATTCCCTCTACAGCACGCGAACAGGGGCCCTATAACGTAAACTGATTCCAATATGTTGTTATTCCAATCTCCTGATGTCAAATTTGCGTAACCGCTGACGCAAGCATCGGGCGCTTACCCGCAGAGTTGTCTGAACAGACCAATCAAACGCTCTCCTCGTTCGTAGGAGATCACTTCTGTTTGCTTGAAAACCAATAACGTTGCCTACACTGAGCAGCTTGTCTTATCTAATTGACTGACAAGAGGCGAGGAACAGCCTCAAGTGGAGAGGGGTTCAACGCGGACGAGCCCCTGCACTGAAAGTTTATAACCGGATGAAGAGAGTGGTGCCGGCGTCTTCGATAGGCCCGCTTCCCCTTACTTAGCTGGCGGTGGCTGGTCGAAAATCGCGGCGGCATGCAACAGAAGCTTAAGAATGAAGCTAAAACGGAGCCTCAGTAAAGAAGAGTTGGCTGAACGAGGTCGCAAACGTGCCGAAAGTACTCGAAAACATTGCACGGCCACGCAAAAGGTTTTCTCATAGGCAAATAAACCCATGAGCTCCGGCAGGTGCGAGTATCCAATACCTGAGCGATCGGCGGCAGCCATTCTTTATTCCTTTCGGAACGGGGAAGCCTGCGGCTATTGAACATTCAGTTTTGTTCGGCATCTTAATGTATCTTTAACGTGTACACGTCACCTTGACGCGATGAGTTTTTGCGGCTTTGAGACGTCGCGTGACAGGCAGGTGAAGTGGGTGCAACCCTAAACCTTTTGACCAATAGCCCAGGTCTTATGGTGAAAGGCGTCGAATCAGAAATAAATATCTTTATTCAGTTCGGCCCAATCATGCATAATCAAAGTGTACACGTCATATGAGATGCGGAGCTATGGTGATTTTCGTGACGTCGCGTGACACACAGGTAAATTGGGATGGTCGAAAAAAGTTTTTGACCAATCGCGGAGGGCTGATTGCAGAATTGGAATAAAAACTTTGGAATAGTTTTAGGGAATAACGCCCCGGAGCCCAGAGAGTGCATACCCTTTATTGCGACGCGTTTGTGTGAACAAGAAAGTGTAAGGTTGTATCGAAAAGTACACCGTGGTCATTTATTTCGCAGGCCTTGCACGAAGGCACAAAATTTACAGAATAAGGAAAAGGAATGCTTGCTGTTTTGAGAATAAAAGTCATGATTGTTGTTTTAGCAGCATTCAAGCTGAGGTTATTATCTTTGCACTATTTAGAGGAAGAAAACAGGTCAGAGTGGTAGGATTCGACAGTCAACAACGTTTTCATTAAAAATTGTGATGTCATCGGCCTTCAGAAGAAAATGAGAATTCTGAATAACGTAAAAAACGTCAAAAATAACAATTAAACAAAGGAGTGGTCCGAATGCGGATCCTCGAGGGACAGCGCTAGTTGACATGTGAAAATAAGACGTTTGGATATAGGTGTTAACATAACACGATCGATCCAGAGATAACTGCGTAAGAGATTGACAATTGACGAATCAACACCACACTGTGTAAGCGTGACAAGAAGCAGTGAGTGGCTCATTACATCAAAAGCTTTGTTTACGTCACAGCAAATTATTTCAACTTGCCCCCTGAGAACTACCGGCGTGGAGCTCTGCGTCAAGAAACTTGCGAGATTTCTGATAGCGGAGCGGCCAGAGAGAAATCCATGCGGATTCGGAATGTACGAACTTTTCGCAGTAAAAGACAACATGTTGAGAAGAGCAGGCTCAAAAAATAATAGACATGGCGCGAAGAAGAGAAATCGGACGATAATTTAAAAGATCGGTTTTTATTACGATAGCAATTATACGGACAACCCATGAGCATCTTTTGCCGTCGCTCGCCCCCGTGAGGAAAACTTTTTACCAATAGCCGAGGGCTAATGGCGAAAAGGGGTCGAATCAGAAATAACTGATTTTCTTTTTTCTGCCAAGTCATGCATAATCAGTGTGTACACATCATATCAGATGGGGAGGTATCGCGGTTTTCGTGACGTCGCGTGACAGACAGGTGAAGTGGGCGCGGTCGAGAAAAGTTTTTGACCAATCGTGGAGGGCTGATAGCAGAATTGGAATAGAAAAGTTTGGAGTAGTTTTACGTTATAGCGCCCCATGCTTCTTAATTTAGTTAGTGTGCCTATGTTTACATATTCATACGGCCAATAAAGCTACTATGCTTACTTCGTATACCTGTCCACTAATTTGTTATCGCAAGCGATGCTTTGCCTTTCGGGTGAAAGTGCGACTTTTTTTCAGCCAGACTTTATTGCAAGAAAAGCACGAGCAGTGTTCCACATGCGAGGCAAAGGGGAATTATTTAAGGACTTGTTAAATGTAGGTGGGAATACTCGGATAAATATACTGCCCTAAGCTTCTAGAGTCGCGGAGGGAATACTACTACTACTACTACTACTACTACTACTACTACTACTAATAATAATAATAATAATAATAATAATAATAATATTAATAGTAACAATAATCGCGAAAATATAATTGTTTTAAGAAGCTGAGGAACAACACTGAGGTCTTGGTGGTGGTGCGCATACAAAGAAAAAAGTAGAAGTTTGAACGAACTATCAGAAAAAGTGGGATAAAAATAGATAAAAGAAGCAAACAAAAAATGGCCTCCAATGCTTGCTGTGAAGGTAGTTCGCCAGCGAAGCTGCTCTTCAGGAGTCCTAACAATGCGCTGCCTTCCTATAACGCTAACAAAACAAATATGAAATCACTTGCAGGGCAGGTTCTTTTTTAAAATATGCAATACACGTGTAGTTACGTCTTCCCCTTCTTTATCAGCTAAAATTGCTGCTGCCCGGCAACTGCGGCTTATGCAACCGTAATATATACCCGAAAACGCCTCTGGCGAAGGTTATGCGCGAAGGCGAGCTTTCTGGTTCTTCTTCCTTGTTTCCCCCCATGGGTGTCGCTGCCACTGCCACGGAGGCATGGAGGCGAGCGCCATCTGTTGGTAGTACGAGCGCAGGAGATGCGTGCATCCCGCTGTGATTGATTGAGTTTTGGCCCACAGAGACGACAAAGTTCAGCATTGGGGGGGGGGGGGGAGTAGAGGTATACAGCTTCACTGTGAAAAAACCTCATAAACAGCAACATAATGAACAACACAACGATCACACAATTGGGAAACGGAGAACATGTGCGGAAGCTGAGAGAAACTACGAGATGGCAGGACAGGAGTGCAGCTAGAAAAGAAGGCTCACGAAAAAGTGCGAAGATCGGAGCAGAAGGCAGACAACAAGTTTGAAATATATCAAGACGGAAAAGAAGTGACAGTTGTAAAGACTTCATCCTGTAGAAAGGCATGTGTCTGCCGAAAGAGGCCGGAACGTGCAAGGGCCTATGTGTTCCCTGATAGTTTCCTGCGGAACCCGCAGTGAAACAGAAGCTAGTTGAGCCGGACATGTAAGAATGCCATGAATGATTTTCTGTAAAAAGAGGACGTTGGTAGGACTGCGTCTGCAGTGAAGTGACGGAAGTGTGGGTTGATTATTCAGATTGAAACGTTGCTAGTACGAGAGGCCAAAAAACAATGTCGGCATCATCATAGTCATCATCATCATCATCATCTACATCATCATTTTATTTTATGTCCACTGCAGGACGAAGGCCTCTCCCTGCGATCTCCAATTACCCCTGTCCTGCGCCAACCGATTACAACGAACGCCCGCGGATTTCTTAATCTCATCGCTCCACCTAGTCTTCTGCCGTCCTAGACTGCGTTTCCTTTCTTTTGGTACTAATTCTGTAACCATAATGGTCCAACGGTTATCTAACCTGCGCATTACACGACCTGGCCACCTCCATCTTTTTATCATAATGTCAATTAGAATATCAGCTATACCCGTTAGCTCTCTGATCCAAACCGCTCTTTTTCTGTATCTTAACGCTATGCGTAGCATTCTTTGTTCCATCGCTTTTTGCGTGGTCCTTAACTTGGTCTCTAGCTTCTTTGTGAATTTCCGAGTCGAGTCTCTGACCAATATGTCAGTACCGGTAAAATGCACCGACTGTACACCTTCCTTTCCAACGACAATGGTAAGCTTCCAGGCAGCAGCTGACAATTTGTGCCGTATGCGATTCAATCCATTTTTATTCTTCCATGAATTTGCTTCCCATGATCAGGGTTCCTTGCGATTAGTTGACCTAGGTAAACGTACTCCATCACAGACTCTAGAGGCTGACTGGCGATCCTGAACTCTTGTTCCCTTGCCAATCTATTCACCATTACCTTTGTCTTATGCCATATTTATCTTCAACCCCACTCTTACACTCTCTCTGTTGACGTCCTCAATCACTTGTTGTAACCCGTCTGCAGTGTTGCTGAATTGAACAATCTCATCGGCAAATCGAAGGTTGCTGAGAAATTCGCCGTCGATCCTTAGTAATGAGCCTTCCTAGGTTAATAGCTTGAATACTTTTTCCAAGCACGCACTGAATAGCATTGGAGAGATTGTGTCTCCCTGTTTGACCCCTTTCTTTATACACTCTAAGAAAAATCCCAAGGAAAACGAGAGTAACTGGGCCATTAGTCCTAAAAAGGGCGCTTTCGTCCCTAAAAGGACTAACTGCATGAATGTGCGTGCTGTGTGCAAATTTCGGAGAGTAAGTGTTTAGTCCCTGGTCGGAAAGAGAGCAGCGGGAGGATGAGCGACAACAGTTACTCCCCATGCAATTCGCTGTTTTCGTCCGTGTCATAGAGTGATGCGGCGAAACCGGTATTGTCTATAAATTGTGAGTGTAGTTCGAAGCTCGTGCACTGCTTATTGAACTACATGCAAAGCAGCACCTTGCCTCTTCGTGAGAAAATTGCGCGAAACTTAAAAGCTAGAATGTGAAGAGCCATGCCCTTCGTGCGCACACACAAGTGAGTGATACACATTAAATGCGCAAGTCATTTATAGACGGCTAGATTTTCTTGGTCAATAGCACCCAAGTTCCTTCCGTTCCAAGGAGGTCACGAACTGAAGCGATGTGTTGGTCAAATGGGCAACGCTAAGCGGCAGAGAAATTCACCTTCTCTGCCGTCTTGGGTGCCCGTTCGAGCTCGCTACACGTATACCTCGCGTAGCGCCTCAGTTTAAATCGCCCTAAGAAAACTCGGGCTAATTACTTTTCGCACTCGCTTATGGTTGTAAGTACACTCAACGTTAGAGTATCCATGCATAGCATACACAAAATGCCGAGTCGCTTCTATATTGCCGCACTCGCGTTCCGATGCATAACCTTGTCTCAATATCCTGTCATGCCAACATTTTTCTTTGAATTACATTCGGAAACACTCGCTGTTAAAACTTGGTTGAATTCGAGGAGTTGCTTTGTGCCGTGGTCCACAAACTATCGACTCTGTCCACGTGCCGAAACCATAGATCACTGTTTCATAGACCGTAGGGATGCGGTATTTTTTTAGGACATTCTCCAACGGACGCTAAAAAAGGACATTGACATCCCCCCATATTGAATTAGGTTTCTACCGTTTAAGGTCACGGGTGGACCTCCCTATGACATGTTCGTAGTACGTGGTTTATACAGCCTATGGAGATGTAGACTGTGTGATCGCCACGCCGAAAGTCCGTGATCTACAAAATCCTTCTTTCACGAAAGTGCGCTTATGTAAGAAGTGTGCACGCTGCGCAGGAACCTCCGCCAGACTGAATGCACTTGTTGGAGCGTTTGCCTGAGTTTTAAGTGTGTAGTTGTATCCACTTTGTAATATACCTTCCGTTTTGTTTTCCATGTAATAAATGAAAAAAACCATTGTGGTCAAGTGGTTAGAATGCCTGACTTGTAAGCGAGAGGACGTGAGTTCAAATCCTACTCCAGGGCACTTTTGTTTTTAGCTCAGTAACTTTTCTATCAGGGTATAAATGCCTAATTTCATTAGTTCGACCTTTGCGGAGCATCGGAAAGAATGACCGTTGCTTCCTTGAGGAGCATCGGAAAAGAGCAACTGTTAGTCCTCGAAGGAGTAAGCGCATGGGGAGTAACAGTTCATCCCATGTCAGTTTGTCCCCAAAAGGACTAACGGTTGTGGCAAATAGTTAGTCCCCAGAAGGACTACCCTCCCGACCCCTTTTAGTACTTTTTTTTCTTAGAGTGTATGCATCTTCCTGTTTTTCTTGTATAATATAATGTAGCTGTAGAACCTGTGTAGCTTTTGATACATGCGTACAGCGTGTTTCTTGTGGCCGATGCACGCGGGCGCCCCTACGAAGACGACGAATGCTCTCTGGCTCTCGAGCTGTCGGCTGAACTGGCCAACGCTGCAGCTACGCCTTGTAAATATACTTTATAAATAGTCTCCAGTGTCAATCCTTCGTTCGCGTAACATTTTGGTGGAGGGTGCCGTTCCCCGTCCTCGCCACGGAGCTCCGCAGCGGCCGCACCGTCCTGCTTTCCGCCATGGCTCCCGGTGACGACACCGTCTCCTACTCCTGCGATCCCGACAACAACGTATGTTACCGTAACCAATCCCCGCGATCCTGGCATATTTTCTGGCCCAGTTAATGTCGACGTTTGGGACTGGCTCACCCTGTATGAGCGTGTTAGCCAAAACGACCGCTGGGATCCTACCATTATGCTACCGAATGTCCTATTCTACTTGGACGGAGCTCCTCGTGTCTGGTTCCGGACACACGAGGACGAGACCTTTAGCTGGGATGCTTTCAAGGAGAAGCTCACCGACTTCTTTGGAAATCCCACTGGTCGGCAGCTGGCTGCTAGAAAAGAGCTTGCTACCCGAGTTCAGTCTTCTACTGAATCGTATATCTCGTACATACAAGACGTACTCGTTCTTTGCCGGAAAGTCGACGACAACATGGCCGAGGTTGACAAAGTCGGCCCTGTACTTAGGGGGATCGCGGACGATGCGTTCAACTTGTTGATCTTCAACAATGTGTCCACCATCAACGGCATTGTCAAGGAATGCCGCCGCTTTGAGCTCGCCAAAAGCCGCCGCGTCATTCCACACTTCTTTATGCTCGCTCACATGGCTGCGACGTCGTCTTGCGTCGACCTTACCAGTTCACCACCCTTAAATGAGCGCGTCACCCTTATTGTTCGCCGCGAGCTCGAGGCTACAAGTCCTGCGCCGCTTCATTTACGCCCACTTGACCCCACCATTGACCAACCAGCTGAAGCGATCTCTCGCGTTCAGGCAGTTGTGCGGCAAGAATTTGCCAACCTCGGTTTTCCTGCTGCCTGCTCCGTCTTCCGACCTGACGTCCGACCGGTGCCGACACCTACGCCTCACAGCAATCGGTATTCCCCTCCCAGATACCGCAACCATACCGAGTGGAGAACTCCGTACGACAAGCCCATTTCGTTCCGTTGCCTCCGCATTGGCCACGTCGCTCGCCACTGCCACACCTCCTGGACGTCGCCGTATTCGCGCTTCTTTTCCCCGTCTTCTCGCCCATATGCCGACCTATGCCGTTACTCGCCTCGCCGTATGCCTCCTACCTCAGGCGTATCCGTCAATGACAGTCGTCGTGCTCGCTCGCCGTCACCTCAGCGCCGTCGGTCCCCGCCGCCTCAGCCATGCCGCTATTCGTCGCCGACCAATTATGAACCATCCCGGCCGGAAAACTAGACCATGCAGCTCCTGGGAGTAGTGCTGCATTATCTTCGTCGTGTAGAAATCCTCTATTGACGCTCCCAACGAACCAGAAGTTACTTGACGTTCAAGTTGACGGGTGTCCCTTTGACGACGTCAATAGATACTGGAGTCCAGGCATCCATAATGAGTTGTAACCTCCGTCGTCGACTGAGGAAGGTTCTCACACCTGCTACTACACGAGCCGTACGCTTGGCTGATGGCAGCACTGTTGACGTCACTGTAATGTGTACTTCCCGTAGCGGTATCGCCGACCGCCACGTTCTTGTTCTTTTTAAAGTGCTGACGAATTCTCCCCATTACCTAATCCTCTGAGTTGACTTTCTCACGGCGCATTCAGCTTTGATCGACTGTTTTGCCGGTGCCGTTTGCCAGGAACTTCCTCTACTCGCGCATATTCGTGCCGAACGGCCGAACAACTTTAGTACGACCGCCTTCGTCCGTCTGCCACCTAAAGCCTTGACTTTCGTCGATTTGCTATCATCTTTTCATTTGCCCGACGGTGATTACGTCGCCACACCTGTTCCTGATGTCCTTTTAATGCGCAATATCCCTGTGCCCCACTCCGTCGTCACCGTCGCCGATAACCGGACATGCCTCCCCGTCGTCAATTTCGGCCTGACAAAGGAGGTTATACCCCAAGGAATAGTGGTTGCAACGCTGCGTGCTATAGGAGATCACCACGTCACAACGTTTTTAGTTGACGTCTGCTCAAGTTCTTCACCGTGTCCACAGGATGCTACTTGCCCTAACGCAACATTTCGTCCCATGATTGCTGCGGACCTATTGCCTGAACAAGGAGCAGCTCTATGTCGCCTTTTGGGTTCCTACCACGACATCTTCGACCTCAAAAATCGCCAATTGGGCCAGACTTCAATTGTTAAGCATCACATAAATACTGGTGATGCCAGTCTTATTCATCGCCGGCCATATCGAGTTTCTACTTCAGAGCGTAAGGTTATTCAAGTGAACTGAACAAGATGCTTGCCACAGGTATTGGTGAACCTTCGTCGAGCCCTTGAACGTCGCCCGTGGTACTTGTTAAAAAGAAAGATGGCACATGGCGTTTCTACGTAGTTTATCGTCATCTAAACCGCATTACCTAGAAAGACGTCTACCTCTTGCCTCGCATTGACGACGCCTTCGATTGTCTCCACGGTGCCAAATACTTTTCATCAATAGACCTTCGATGTGGTTATTGGCAAATTCCTGGGGATGAAACGGACCAAGAGAAGACCCCGTTCGTCACCCCTGATGGCGTATATCAATTCAAAGTTATGCCATTCGGTCTATGCAATGCCCCAGCAACGTTCGAACGTAGGATGGACTCTTTACTTCAAGGGTTGAAATGGTCAAAGTGCCTTTGTTACCTAGACGACGTTCTCTTATTTTCACCTACATTTGAGACACACCTTGACCGCTTATCAGCTGTTCTTCAAGTCTTCCGTGAGGCCGGGCTGCAACTAAATTCATCGAAGTGTCACTTCGGACGTCGGCAGATTACAGTGCTCGGCCCCCTCGTCAACGTTTCCGGTATTCAACCAGACCCGTAGAAAATTCGTGCTGTCACGTCTTTTCCTGTACCTCAGTCTGTCAAAGACGTCCGAAGTTTTGTAGGACTCTGCTCCTACTTCCGACGCTTCGTTAAAGGCTTTGCAGCGATTGCCCGACCGCTTACTGATCTTCTGAAGAAGGCCTTGCCATTTACGTGGAGCCCCGCTCAAACTGCCGCGTTTGCCCAGTTCACCAACATTCTCACCACACCACCTATACTAGCCCACTTTGACCCGTCCTCTCCTACAGAGGTACGTACCGATGCCAGTGGTCACGGTATCGGAGCCGTCTTAGCCCAGCGCCAACAGGGTCAAGATCGTGTTATCGCCTACGCTAGCCGCCTCCTCACAGCAGCGGAGCGCAACTGTTCGATTACAGATCGTGAATGCCTGGCTCTCATCTGGGCGGTTTACAAATTCCGCCCGTACTTGTATGGCACGCACTTCTCTGTAACCGCGGACCACCACGCGCTCTGCTGGCTTTCCTCACTCAAGGATCTTACCGGCCGGCTTGGTCATTGGGCTCTGCGGCTGCAAGAATATTCCTGTGCAGTAGTGTACAAGTCGAGCCGATTACATCAAGACGCATATTGTTTATCACGCTACCCAGCGGACGAACTACCCGCCGACTCTGACCGTCGACCCTGACCGGTGCCGACGCTTGCGTTTTCTCCGTTTCTCAGCTGCTACACGTTGCCGACGAGCAACGCCGTGATGCCGCCTTGTGCGCCATCATTGATGGCTTGGAATCTTCGTCTTTTCATTCGTCCCTTCAGCTGTTTGTTCTCCGGGCTGGTGTACTATATCGCCGCAATGTACGCCCCGACGGTCCTGCCCTACTCCTCGTCAAACCTAAGCACCTCCGGTCAGTTGTTCTCCAAGAACTTCACGATTTACCAACGGCAGGTCACCTTGGCATCTCCCGCACCTACGACCGGATTTGCCGACGCTTCCTTTAGCCAGGCATTGCCCGCTCCGTCTGGAAATACGTTGCGGCGTGTGAGAAATGCCAGCGCCGAAAAACGCCATCGACGCTCCCTGCGGGGTGCCTTCAACCGCTCGACGTTCCTTCGGAGCCGTTCTTTCGCGTTAGCTCTGACCTACCTGGCCCTTTCCCTCTATCTACGTCTGGCAACAATTGGGTCGCTGTGGCGACAGATTACGCCACGCGCTACGCCATCACCAGAGCGTTTCCAACAAGCTGCGCCACAGATGGCGCTGATTTTCTTTTACGCGACGTGATTCTGCAGCACGGCGCTCCACACCAATTGCTCACATACCGTGGTCGGACATTTCTTTCTAAATTCATCGCCGACATCCTGCAGTCCTGCTCAACCAAGCACAATCTGACTACGTCTTACCATCCACAGACTAATGGTCTCACGGAGCGTCTGAATCGTACCCTAACATACATGCTTGCGAAGTATGTCTTGTCCGACCATACGGATTGGCGCCTTGCCCTACCCTATGTCACTTTTGCCTATAATTATTTGCGTCACTACACTGCCAGTAATTCCCCGTTCTTTCTGTTGTTCGGCCGAGAGCCTACATTGCCACTGCACGCATCCCTCTCATCCGCCACAGCAGAGACCACCGAGTATGTAGTTGACGCCATCACCAGGGCAGCCCAAGCACGCGAAATTACCCGCGCTCGTCTCCTGACCTCGCAAGAGAAGCAGCGGCGTTTGTACGATCACCAACACAGAGACGTCCACTTTTCGCCTGGATCTCTGGTACTTTTATGGTCCCTGACTCGTCCCGTTGGCATGTCAGAAAAAATGCTGTCTCGGTACACAGGCCCATATCCAGTGCTGCGTGCCGTGATTCATGTTACGTACGAAACTGCCCCAGTCAGTACCGGTGCAGCATCTGCCCTGAATTCCACTGACCTTTTGCATGTCGCACGCCTCAAACCATATTACTCTCCTGTTATCACCCATATTTAGACGCACCGGGACGGAATAATGCATGCATATTGCGTGTGTCTTCTGGTCGATGCACGCGGGCGCCCCGACGAAGACGACGAACGCTCTCTGGCTCTCGAGCTGCCGGCTGAACTGGCCAGCGCTGCAGCTACGCCTTATAAATATACTTTGTAAATAGTCTCCAGTCTCAATCCGTCGTTCGCGTAACAATCATTTCCAGTGTATTTACGTAAGCGTTCTGTACTCCTTGATTACGTAGTGCCTACATGACTGCTGGTATCTATACCGAATCAAGTGCGTTTTCGTAATATATGAAACCATACAGAGAGGCTTATCATACTCCGCGAATTTCTCGATTACCTGATTGACATGGATGTGATCCAATGTAGAGTATCCCTTCCTGAAGCCAGCCTGTTCCCTTGGTTGAAGTCCAGTGTTGCCCTTATCCTATTGGATATTATTTTGTTGAATATTGTATATAATATTCGGAGTAAGCTAATGGGCCTATAATTTTCCAATTCTTTAACGTCTCCCTTCTTGTGAATTAGTATAACGTTTGCATTCTTCCTGCTTTCTGGGACTTTTGCAGTCGATAGACACTTCGAATATAGAGCCGCCAGTTTTCCAAGCATTATGTCTCCTCCATCTTTGATTAAATAGACTGTTATTCCATCTTCTTCTGCCGCTCTTTCCCGTTTCATATCTTGCAAGGCCCTTTGTACCTCATCGCTAGTTATAAGAGCAGTTTCTGTATCCTGTTTATTACTGTTTCTAGGGGAGGTATCGTGACTCCTCTGAGTACTGTACAGGTGAGTATAAAATTCTTCCGCTGCTTTTACTAATATGATATTACCCTGCTTATTTTTCAGTGCATAGAACATGGTTTGTCCTATGTCAAGTGTCTTTCTCACTGATTTCAGGCTGCGTCCATTTTCTATGGCTTCTTCATGCTCGTTAAAACAGACGTTTGGGCGAGTTGGTAAGACATATTTGAAATAGAACAGCGCGGTTTTCACGGGGACAAGCAGGGAGAAACGACACGGACGAGCGCTGACGTCTTTCTCACGTTGTGGTTTCCAATATCACTTATTTTCGCCTTGTTGATCCGTTTTGACAGTTCTGCAAATTCTATCTTGTCTCCTGAGTGGGACACTTTCATTCTATGTTGTTTCTTTATTAGGTTTTTGTTACTTGGGGGAGCTTGCCTACTGGTTGCCTTGGTGCCTTGCCTCCCACTTCAATTGCTGCCTCTGAAGCCAGCCTAGTTAAGGTTTCGTTCATTACATCTCTCTCATCTTCATCCCTCTGTTATAAGGCTACATGTTTGTTTGCAAGTACCAGCCTGAATTCGTCTGCTTTTACTCTTACGGCCTCTAGGTTGACCCATTTCTTCTTGACCCATTTTACTCTTTATCTCTTCAAATTGCGGTGAATCCTAGCCCTCACTAGCCTATGTTATGATCACTGCACTTTATCCTACCTATCACTCCTACATCCTGCACTATGGTGGGATCGGCAGAAAGTACGAAATCAATTTCATTTATTGTTTCACTATTAGGGCTTCTCCAGGTCCACTTTCCGTTGCTACGCTTCCTGAAAAAGGTATTAATTATTTGCAGCTTATTCCTTTTTGCGAATTCTACCAGCATCTCTCCCCTAGCGTTCCTAGGATCGACGTCGTAGTAGTCAATTGCTTGTTCACCAGCCTACATTTTCCCCAATTTTGCATTGAAGTCGTCATTACAGTACACTGAGTTTGCACTTTTCGCATCGCTAATTCACCATCTTCATAAAACTGATCTACTTCCTCATCATCGTGACTGGATGGTGCAGCGTAGGCTTGCTACCTTTATTCTATACCTCTTATTGAATTTAGTTACGACTACTGCTACCCTCTCATTGATGCTGTAGAATTCGTCAATGTTGCCCGCTACGTCAGTGTGGATTAGTGATCCCATCTCATATTGCTTCCTATCTGGGAGACCTCTATAGCAGAGTACATGGCCAGCAATATATAATTGTCAGAAATGTATAAGCCGCACCAGTTCTTCTAATCTCACTAAAGCCGATGATATCCCAGACAATGTCTGATATTTCCTCAGAGTCCAGCTAAGCTAGCTTCACTCGAGAGGGTTCGGGCGTTAAACGTTGCAAGGGTCAGTTTCCATTCGCGGCCTGTCCGGACCCAGAGATTCTTAGCACCCCCTGCTGCGTGGCAGGTCTGACCGCCGCCGTGGTGGGGGGGCTTTAGGAACTAGCCCTGCATGAACCTATATATGAACTACTCATGAACGTTTTCTGCTCATGCTCAATTAAAATGCTATTTCCATCGCCTGTGCCATTCGACACCACTGATGCGCTTTCAAGCAATGGGAGACAGGGATGTAAGCAATTTGAGGAAGGGAAGTGGGGTACGGAAATCTCTTGTATGGCTGCAGACCGAACCGAGCGTGCACAGGCCTCGTGATCCTACCCACTTAGAGTGGGACACTCTAAGTGGGATAATCTTAAGCACTTTCCAAAAACGGACTGAGGTCGGTTAAAGTTCAATAAACTTCGTCAACCCTCCGCGATCAATGGAATAAGGGAGACGATATAATGAGGTTTACGCGAATATGACAAAATTGTGACAAAATTCTCAAATTGTCATAGTATGAAAAATGTGCGCCACTTCATGACAAGAATGTAAAAAAAATGTGAATGATTTTTTACAGGCTGTTAACTGACGCAGCACCGCCACTGTGACGCGGTTAGCGTTGATAAGCGGTTACACAAGTGGCTAATTTTTACATTTTATCCAACGCAAAACTCGATCAAACAAATTATAGCTGGTGCTGTGTCCAAGGTTACTCCGCCTGTGGGTAGTTCCCGAGAAATATTAATATACGCATGCATAGTTAGCTTTGTGGCGCTACAACCCTATAGGCATCGGGTACGGGATCAGTTTGGTCTGGTGGCGCCTTCATGTGGCGGCGCCGCGAATGCAATCGCATGCGACGGCCGGGACGGGCTCAGCAGGCGCTGCCGACAGCTACGTTGATTTAATTGGTTCCATTTTTTCTGTTTTGCGTTGCTGAAATACCACGTGAAGCGAAATCTGAACAAACCTGCTTTTGGCTGCACGAACAGTTACTGAAACGTGACCGAAGCTAGCTAGGTTATTCACTTCAATCGTTTTTTTTCACCGCGGCCTCATTAGATGGAACGGCGGAGACTGGATACGCGCGCTCTGTAGGCAACAGTACGTACGTACAATGCTCAGCAATTGAGACGTGATACTAAAAGCGGATGGTCGCCGGCGCTTTTTGCACTGATTGCAGTGTATGCACTGGGGAAACCGAGCTGTTGCATCGTGGTATACAGTGAGAGCGAGAACCTTTGTGGCGCATGGTGACCGCATTTGTGCAAAAAAAAAAAAACTTAGTGCCTTTGCACTCTGTGAAGAACGATGACCAGCGAAGCTGTGTATGTGGACTCCTCAATGGTAAACTGCACCTCCGCCGCGGGTCGGCACGGCAGCGTTTCTAAAGTTGCTCCAGATCCCGACCCAGATCCAGATCCCAATCCAGGGCGCGATCCGGATCAAGAGATCGGAGTCAAAAGGCTGCATCGAAACCCGGGGAAGGAAGCAGCGGATACACATGGGCCGACAAAGTCAAGGGAACGGCCATAGCGGGCAAGACGCCTCCTCTCCGGGACAACAATAAAACAAGACCTATCTGGGCCGGCGACGCGCGTACCGATCCGGCAAGTGCCATCCTTTGTGGCCCAGACCCAGAGCAAAGTAAGGATTGCGAAATAGAAAGACTTAAAAAAGAGAATGCAGAACTAAGGATATCAATCAGAACACGATTAGACAGATGACGGCAATAAGGAAACTCTTAAGCGAGGGTAAAGAAGCAGAAAACAAAGATAGCACTAATACACGCAAAGAATCCCCAGTCCCCGCGACTGCTGGTGAAGGACCCATGTCAGCCAAGCGTAGGGCTGTTGAAAGTAAGCTCAAGAACACTGAAACACAGATGGAGGAAGTCAAACAAGCGCAAGCGTTTTTTAAAGACAACATGCAGATGCTTATGGACAGTGTTTCACAGTTGACAATGAATGTAGGCCAAATACAGACGGCACTGAATGACCCTAAGGAGGAGCTGAAGGCTTTTGGGGAAAGAATCCAAAAAAAAAGTAATAAAAGTAATGAGATGATGACTATATCAATGGACGTAAGGAAACAATGCTGGTCGTCATTCCTCAGAGCTACACTAACTCCCCAGGCGGGGGAGATGAATATGCAATATGGCTCACTCTAAGCGGGAATTTCGAATATGGCAGTGGAATTGCAGGGTGTACAATAACAAACGTACCATCATCCAGCAATACCTTAGGTCACTGCAGTCTAAACCGGATATTATCGCACTTCAAGAGACAGGATGTGGATATGTCACACTCACTGGATACAGAGCCATAGAGTGTCAGACGGTCGGTAGGGGCCTGTACGTGCTTGTAAATAAGCAGCTTACACACACCCCACATGAATTAGGCATCATAGATAAAAACTTAAAGTACCTCATGGTTGAGGTTGTAGTACCAACTTCACACAAAAATCAAAGGAACAATAGCTTATTCATACTCAACATCTACAGCAATTCGAAACACCATAAACAACACTTCAAGAGATTATTCGATAAAGCTACTAATCTAGGTGGAAGTAGACCTCTGATTACATTAGGAGACTTCAATGCAGCCCACGAGCTATGGGGCTACGTTACGACGAATGCCAAGGGCAGGAATCTGTGGAACCACGCGGATGAGCTTGACCTGGTCTTAATCACGGATAAGACACATCCTACAAGGGTTGGCAATTCTGTCTGCAGACACACCACCCCTGACCTTATGTTCATTAAGAACACAGAGCATGTTTCATGGACTAACACAAACATGAATTTTAGCAGCGATCATTACGTAAAAGAAGTCAAACTGGAAGTTGAGAAAGGCCGAACTCGAGAATTCAGGGTCGTAGATTGGGATCTTTTTCGTAAGTTAAGAGCGCAAAGCGGAAAAGAAACCACCAAACTCAATCTCAGAGACTGGTGTGAGGGCATCAGAAGGGACATCAAAACGGCGTCCAAAAGAATTGTTACAGATACTAAAGTAGAGGCAATGGACTCGAAACTTGCCCACTTAATAGAAGCCACAGAAGCCATAACCCGAAGGTGGCAGGCCCAAAGGCTAAATCGTAGGCTGAGAAAAAGAATCGCAGAACTTAACAAACAAATCTAACAATACTGTAACACACTCTGCCAGCAACAGTGGGAGGAGTTTTGTGAGTCAATCAATGGGCAGATAAGGAACGGCAAGGGGTGGCAATTGATAAAACATCTGCTGGATGAAAAAGGCACTAAATTCAACCAGAGACACAGCCTTGCCCGAGCTATACACGTAGCGCTTAAGGATCAGCCTATCGAAACAGTTACTAAACAACTAATTGACAAATACCTACCAGTTAGAAATGAGCAGGACCAGTCACTTCCATCAGAATACAAGCGAGCCGCTCAACCTGCACTCGACCAACCCTTCACCACATCCGAAATCCGGAGGGTGTTAAGTGAACTAAATCGAAAGTCAGCCCCCGGTCCTGATGGAGTAACAAACAGATCACTTAACAATCTCAATGAGCCGTCAATTGAATCGCTGACAGACTTCATCAATGAAGCATGGATCTCAGGCAAAGTCCCAGAAGAATGGAAAACTTCACAAGTTATACTAATACCGAAACCGGGTAAACTTCCAAGCTTGGACAACTTAAGGCCAATACCACTTACATCATGCTTGGGGAAGGTCGCTGAACTCGCCTTCCTTAACAGGCTAAAAGACCACTTAGAGGACAATAATATATACACTCACAACATCTGGGTTTTAGGTCCGCACTTTCCACTCAGGATGCCATGAAGCAAATTAAACACCACATACTCGACGGATATTCTAGAAATTCTACAGGAAAACACATGTAACCGACAAACGGAGGCCTCAGGAGAGCACCTTACGTTATATCAAAGCAGGCGGTGCAGGATCTCCAGGGCACCCAAGGTGTAGCGCGGGGATCAAAGCTGCAAGCAGGGCGGCCCGTGGGTTGGGGCCGCAGAGGCCCAAGCGTGCCAGGGGGTGTGCGCATAAAAAAATTGGCTGTCCGCGATAGACGAGGCAACCTAAAGTTTGCCCGCGCGGCACCAGCGCCGAATGCTCCCCTAGCGGACGGATGGAAGTTCCGAGGGTCGTCGCTGCGCTAGCACGCGCCCGTGTTCTGTACGGCGGGAGCGCTCGTGCGCGTGGTTTTTGCGATGCCGAGTGCGACCTCATCAGCCAGGAAAGGTGGCACGCAATACTGATGTGTTGTTGATTGCCACAGCAGCCTCGAAAACACGAAATGTCGTACGCCGCCCGTGAAGTTCTACAGATTTCCTGGGAAGTGGTACGAGAAGGACAGACGACAAGCATGAATAACTGCAGTGCGCCGAGTCAAGTAAGTCTCATACTTTCGCATTCGCGTGTAATATCTTGAAAGCGGAATAGTCATATGCCTGTTTTTAGTGCACGGCCGTTTGTTTAGTCGTGTCGCGTTGTTGAATTGTGGTGGTATCCGCCGTTTGTTAGCGGTAAATGCATGCGTGTTGCGCCGCTAAGCTCTACGACGCGTGCTCGATTCTCAGCCACGGCGGCCGCATCTCGATAGGGGCAAAATGCAAGAACACCCTTGTTACCGTGTGCTTTGATTTTTATGCACGTTAAAGAACCCCCAGAGGTTAAAATTATTCCTGAGACTCCCCATTACAGCGGGCCGCATAATGATTTCGTGGTTTTGGCATGGTTTCGGCACTTAGACCCCCCGAATTTATTTGATTGCACTTTGTCTTCTCTCGCGATCGGCACGGACGAGCTCAAGAGAATTATTTCCCTTTTCCAAACGCTGCAACTTAAATTACCAGTTGTGCAGGTAACGAAAGGGGCCGCGCGCTACTTTTGTGTGGTAGCAGACCGTATTTAATGCAAGCCGCGGTCGTCGCGTGCGTCGGGAAGCGGCAGATCGGAAAGCAGCCGCTCGAGACGTGCGCGTTATGTTTGTTGTTTGCCCATGTTTTCTAAGTATCTAAGTGTGCAAGTATCATAACTTGTAGTGGTACCACTCTTGCAGAATAATATATGCACACAATCACAGGAACGTTACCTTTGCAAACATATTAATGGGAGTAATTTAATCCCCACAACAAGTAGGCACACATACTGTTTCATTTATATGCGATGCAGATGGAAGCGGTGCCAAACAGACCCATGGAAATCACAACAGTCTCCTCAGCAGTCAACACCACCGGGACATGTGCTTTCGTACTGCAGCGACACAGCTCTTGAGCAGCAGCAAGACACGTGTGAAACAGACTCCAGAAAATGCCTTTGTGAAGTGACGGAACCGTCAAGAAGCAGCCCAATGGATCTGCAGTCATCGAGTAGTATGACAACAGAAGTTCCTGCTGCCAGTGTCAATTATGTTGTAATTGAAATAAAGGTGGCTAAATTTCTGAACATGGTGCGTACCTCTAACTCGACGTCGTCTACGATCTTGTCGGACACCTGTGACACGCACTTGGCTTTCACTCTCACATCACCGTCCACAATTTGTTCAACGCCGTACACGTTCGGAAGAAGACGCTCCCCTATCGTGAGGTTGCCGCCACGAAAAAAGCTGTCGGCGTCGGCAACCTTCTTGAAACCGCAGGGCAATCTTTGCATCGCTGTTGCGCAAGCAGGCGATCTGCCGCCGTCGAAAACGGAGCGCCGTGAGAACGAGCAGCGAAGAAAAGCGCGGATGGCACAATGTAAACAAAGCGGAGACTGCGCCACGACGCGACCGCGCTGCTTGGCGTTTCCACATTGGGGCGCTGTCAGGAGGCGCAGTAGCGCCGCCTGGCCATGGTTTTCTCGTCTATAGCGGACGGCCCATCTTGTACACCCCTGGAACGCGCAGGCCTTGGTGAGCGCCAACCCACAGACCAGTCATGGTTCTAGCTTTGGTGTCGCCGTTGCCGCTCTGGTGTCCTTGAGGCGCTACCAATAATGCGAAATAATGGCACATTGTTTCAATTAGTAACAAAAAAAAATACGATTGCAAAAATATAATTACGTTCAGCTGCCAACTTGCGATGCCAAGTTCAGTACTACCGCGCCCCGCGACTTCTGCCGGCACGCCTAGGGACAAACGCATACAACACGTGCTAAGAAACTCCTCCGTAGTGCCTAGACAGAGTCGTATATTCAAGGAGCAAAAGTCCCCACATATCCTCTCTCGCATCCGCTCTTACTCGCGCATACGCGCAAACGCCCGCCGTCTCCGCAAGAGCCACGCCCCGATGTACCTACTGGCAATTGTAAATACGCGGTCCGGCATTGCACTGTCTTCGGCATCGGCCCACTTGTGGGCAGTGCTTAACGCCTGCTTCACCTCCACTGCGGGTCGGCCCGGCATTGCACTGTCTTCGGGATCAGACCATGTATTGGCGGCGAGGAGTTACGGAGTCGCCATCTATCGGAAGCGCCTCGCTGGCGTAGTATGAGGGATCACGTGACGCGCTCCTCATAGGTTTTGTTGTCAGCGCTCACTGAAAACACCACGCGCGAGCTCTCCCGGACATTTCTGTAAGTACTTTCGAAACGAGAGAAGTTTCTTACTGTCTAAATAATAATCTTGGGCAAACTGAAAGCACACAATCGTTTACAGACGCTATCTTTTTACCGAATACGTACAGTGAACGCCACTGCGCGCGGTCGCCGCGATGGAGTCTCCCGAACCGGCTTGCGTGAAAGGTAGGTAAACGCTCAGAGCAAACTATCTGAAATATGTTCTTATAGTGTTTGTATAACTAAATGGAGCGTAATAGAATGAAGCCTCAATGAAGCGATCGCGCAGATTCGCAGCGACCGACTGCGCGTCTGCATGCTTGTCCGCGCACTGTTTCGCTTTCTCCGCGCGCGCGTTTTCGCACCGTGCCATGAGCTTTAGGCCGCAGAATATGAGCATTTGACAGTATACAAGCAACCATTGTTGCGTGGGCGCTATCAGAGCTGTTCAAAAATAATTTCATCGTAGAGACTTCGACGCCTACGGGGACTGTGATGTGCCGTCGTGACGATTCAATCTTTTTTTTCTTCTAAATTCTTTGACCTTTCAATACTATTTCTCGAGTTGCGTCGCACTGTATGTTTATCGGTGTTCTCAGCGTGCAATTCCCCGCTGCTCCTTTTTTTGTAATCCAGTGCATTAATTCATAACACAAATGTGACAATATGCATGCTTTTTTTAAATGTGCTTCTTACCGCTGCCTTTCCACTCCACTGAACTTGCCAGTTTCTATAGCATCGACAGGTTCACAGCCCAAACCGTCATGACATTAGTCGGGCAGCGGACTCGGGCGAGCGTCTCAGTGAGCGTTTTCAGAACATCGCAGACCGGGCGCCGTAGCAGAAATCTTCCTCGCGTCTGTGCTTGCTGCATACCCGAGTTGTAGCCGATGACCGTTTGCCGGTTTTATGTTTCGCGAGCCAAGCTTCACGCAGCTTCTTGTCCTGCGGCTACGTGTGAATAAGGCTGACACCTATGGCTGACACCGTGCTCCGTTGCGTGCGTCCGGCATTGCGGCACCGAGCAGTAGCCTACCATGTTGTGCGCCTTCAAAGGCAGCCACTACCTATTGTAGTGCTTTCAAGCGTTGTAAAGGAGACCCTCGAAGCAGGAAAATCTCGCCACTGAATGAGGACCGCAGCGCATGAGGGAATTTAAACTCTCGTTTTCAGCTCGCTTCAGCGCGCCCGAAGCAGCCGACGCGGCCGCTATGTCCACGTGATCCCTCCTAGCACGTCACGCCGACGGTGGCGCCAGCTTTTCCAGTGGTGGAGCTCGAGGCCAATAGGGAGTGCTGCACGCCTGCTTCGCCTCTACCGCGGGTCGGCCCGGCAGTACACTATCTTCGGATCACCCGCCGTGGTTGCTCAGTGGCTATGGTGTTGGGCTGCTGAGCACGAGGTCGCGGGATAGATTCCCGGCCACGGCGGCCGCATTTCAATGGGGGCGAAATGCGAAAACACCCGTGTGCTTAGATTTAGGTGCACGTTAAACAACCCCAGGTGGTCAAAATTTCCGGAGTCCTTCACTACGGCGTGCCTCATAATCAGAAAGTGGTTTTGGCACGTAAAACCCCAAATATTATTATTATTATTATCTTCGGATCGGCCCACGTACACACTGACACGATCCTGGGGAACTATACCTTAAGAGCTTCGCTGAAATTCGCCATAAAATTGGTCACGTCTTTCTGTTTCTAAATTAATTATTGACGACGACGAACACAGCAGCAGCAGCAGCAGCGGCGGCGGCGGCGGCAGCAGCAGCGGCGACAGCAGCAGCAGCAGCAGCGCGAGGGGCGCCAACGAGCCAGCTGTAGAAAGAACACAACGACGCCGGAGCCAATCCTCATGATGATAGTTTTGTGTTAACGCACGGACATGATGCTGGGGAAAGTAGCCCTTAACAATTTCTCTGTAAAAAAGACGGTGGGAGCCGCGCGCTCCGAATATTGTGTGCAATTTCTGAGCACTGTACATTTCTGTCGCTACTTTGCTATGGTGTTGTAGTTCTAACATTGACAAAGGAGCCGTTAAATCGTAAGAACTTCGTGTCCCATGGGAATCGCCTGCCTTCGCCCCCGCAGCTCTAACGGCTCCGCAGCTTGGGTACGAAGGAGCTTGGGTACCTCACCATTTTGCCGTCTTATCAGTGCATCAGTCTTCCTTTTAGGGCATGTTTTCCTTCCTCGCGCTTCGCAACTCTAGTTGCGTCCGGTACATCACTGTTGGTGTGCGTCGTCGGCGAACGCAAACGCACCGGCGGGTTCACATTTGCCGCCACCGGCGGCTTTCGTCGCGCAAAGCTGTGTGAAATGGACTATGACTAAAGAGTGGGCTAGATTCTAAGATATTAAGAATGACGAAGCATTGCAAAGATGAAAATAATTGCAATGTACAGAAAACGGGAACTTACCGACACACATGCGATCGACGAAGCAGCTCAAGAGAGGAGAAGCGGCTCAAACCTGCATCTCCTTTTTTTTGTGCATAATTTTATACCGCAGCTCTTAGGTGCCCGTTCCTGCGTTGACCGTCGGCGGCGACGCAACCGAGCGAAAGAGCAAAGCGAAGGGTGAAAGAGCGGATGCGGAGCGCAGCGGGGCATGAAAGGCGGCGATAGCGAAGAGAACGCGAGGAGGATAGCGAAGGAAGAGGGCATGGTGAAAGCGTGAGAAGAAAAGCGTAGCGCCGCACAAGACGGGCTCTGCGTAGACGACCGCTACGAGTAGCGCCAGAGTAGTTCACCGATGGCATGCGGAGAGCGCGTCGACCGATGCCGTATACGGAAACAAAGTGCTGCATGAGTGGAGGTCTGTCTGCGGCGGCTGCTGTGAATCACGCCCACGCGTCACCCGTGCGCTGCCTCTCGCGATCTCTCGATTAGCGATGCAGTCGCGCCACACTTCGCTCCATTTGCATTGGCTGCACGAGATTGTCCACGCCAGCCTATACATCGCGATATGAAAGCGCGTATAGATTTCACATTATGAATCATCGTAATTGTCGGCGAATTTTTTACTTCAGAAAGAAACGCTACAATCTTGGCCGAAGCCGAAGGCGATAGAATGTCTAGCAGCATCTACCCAGCGTTCGTCTACGGGGAAAAGACGGGGGAATGAGAGCCAACCTTGAAGGCGGCGATGCAGTTTAACACAGAGTCCCAAAGCGCGGGCTGCCACGAGGCGAGAATGGGGCAAACTGACACGGTCCCAATCATGACGCAAGGAAGAAAGTCATTAAAGGGACCCTGAAACGCTTTTGACGATTTTCTACAAACATACTGAGTCGTTAGAGTAGGTCATTCTGATTATTAATTGACACATCTAAGTGCTCCGCGTAAAGCGTGTAATTTATTATAAGGTTTTAAAAATGCACATCGCTGCCGATCACAGCACACTGCTCGGCGCTGACCAAAGAGCTGCGGAAGATCCCCGACCTAGGTTACATCCTGTACGCAGACGACATCACGCTCTGGGCCACCAAGGGCTCCCTAGCGCGAAAAGAGACGACCCTTCAAGAGGCCGCGACGGCCGTGGAGAGATTTGCGGCAGCGAGCGGGATGCGTTGTGCGCCCGAAAAGTCCGAAGTGATCCGGTTGCACGGAGGAGGAATCTACAAGTCCCCCGGCCCTATCGACCTCTATCTTGACGGCCAGAAGATAACGGAAGGCAATAAGACTAGGATTCTGGGTTTTTGGATCCAGAGCAACCTGAAAGCCTCCCACACCATCCAAACCCTAAGGTCTGCCACCAACCAGATCTCGCGGATTATAAAACGAATTACAAGAAGCCGCAAGGGCATGCGAGAAGAGGACACGATTCGCCTCGTCCAGGCTCTGGTGATCAGCAGAATAACGTATAGCATGCCGTATCACTATCACTCGCTAAACAAACGCGACCAAGAACAAGTCGATGCCATCATCAGAGGCGCGTACAAAACGGCCCTGGGTCTCCCTGTCACCACCTCAAACGAGAAGTTAGCGGCCCTCGGGATCCGCAACACCTTCGCTGAGCTGTCGGACGCGGTTATGGCTTCGCAAAAGGCCAGACTACAGAACACGGCGGCGGGCAGAGCCATCCTCCACCGGACCGGAACGGCAACGGAGCTCCGTGCCCTCGATGGGCAACGATCACTCCCGCCAGAGGTCAGAGGCAAGATCAAGGCGAACCCGATACCGAAGGACATGAGTCATGAACTCCATGAAGGACGACGCAAGGCTCGCGTCGACAGACAGCGCCGACATTTCAAGGGTGACCCGTACGTAACGTACGTGGACGTGGCGGCGTACCCTGTAGGGGGCCTCTTCGCGGTAGCCGCCGTGAACGGGAGAGACAACTCCTTGACCCTCGCGGCCTCCGTAAGGGCAGAGACCCCAGCTGCGGCTGAGACCATAGCCGCGGCGCTGGTAATAAAGCAAGAAGACAGGGTAGGCAGGGAAGTCCATGTCGTTACCGACGTTACCGAGTAATGCTTAACAGTCTCGGGAGAGAACAGCAATTTACAATAGGCAGCGAGGCACTGGAAGTCGTAAGGGAATACATCTATACTTAGGGCAGGTAGTGACGGCGGATCCGGATCATGAGACGGAAATAATCAGAAGAATAAGAATGGGCTGGGTTGCGTTTGGCAGGCATTCCCAAATCATGAACAGCAGGTTGCCATTATCCCTCAAGAGAAAAGTATATAATAGCTGTGTCTTACCAGTACTCACCTACGGGGCAGAAACCTGGAGGCTTACGAAAAGGGTTCTACTCAAATTGAGGACGACGCAACGAGCTATGGAAAGAAGAATGATAGGTGTAACGTTAAGGGATAAGAAAAGAGCAGATTGGGTGAGGGAAGAAACGCGAGTTAATGACATCTTAGTTGAAATCAAGAAAAATAAATGGGCATGGGCAGGACATGTAATGAGGAGGGAAGATAACCGATGGTCATTAAGGGTTACGGACTGGATCCCAAGGGAAGGGAAGTGTAGCAGGGGGCGGCAGAAAGTTAGGTGGGCGGATGAGATTAAGAAGTTTGCAGGGACGGCATGGCCACAATTAGTACATGACCGGGGTTGTTGGAGAAGTATGGGAGAGGCCTTTGCCCTGCAGTGGCGTAACCAGGCTGATGATGATGATGATGATGATGATGACATTTCCAAACCTACACAGATACAGTAAAATGTTCCCACATACATATCGCGGCATCTGCCCCTGGTGCGGCGACACACGCCCTACACTCTTTCACATCTCGTGGGGGTGCGAGGGCAAACCTCAACACTTAAAGACTCCTAGCACGTCATTTGAGCGGTGGGAAGTACAGCTGACCGGCGATACCCTGGCGGGACAAGAAGCTCTCGTCCAGCAAGTACGTCGAGCAGCCATGGCCAGTGGAGTCCTGGAATGAGGACGCCGCCCACTCGACCTCAAGAGCAACCACCTCGATGGTCCGAATAAATGTTTTTTTCTCTCTCTCTAAGCCGCCCCTACCCATATGACGGAAAGAGCCCATATGACGTCAGTGGGGCGAGCTATCCGATTGGCTGACCAGGGCGCGTGATCGATAATTTTTCCAACTTTATGGTAAACAAATGATCTTCTTAATAGTTGGAATGTTAGTTCATTTGTTTTTATAAAAAGAAAGTAACATAAAGAGAATGCTCAAGAACAATCTTTCAGTACACTTAAGCACTTCCGGCACACAGCAAGTTTCGTCTACTTGTGTTACAACGTACTCCATTTTGACGAGAGCTCCGCGGTCAGAGTCAGTCTCAGTCTTTTCGCGAGCACTATGATTCGGCTTTGTTGCCTTGTGGACTGCGAACGTAGCGACTGGCAATATGTCAAGCTGCGACATCGTGTCCCTCTGCAAGGCAGCGTACGAGCGAACTGGCTGCTGCGCATCGGACCGCCGCTATCCCATCGGCGCCAGGATTTGCGGATTTGTGGCCCTCACTTTATAGCGGAAGATTACTAACGCAATGGCGTTTCGCGAGTCCAGTATTAGGGCAAACGCAAGAGCAAGGGGACAGAGTCTGGCCGCTTGACTGGGCCCTAACGGGATGAGCCATGAGACGAGCAGAAGGGCAAATGTGAATGGTCTGCATGGTGCAGCCACCTGGTGGCACAGAGCTCAACCATACACAGTAGCAGCAACGAAGTGTATTCTTCTTTGCTGCTGGTGTGTATTTTTCGCAGGAGTGTAATCATCAACAAGTTGTTTTTAAGAAATTTTAAAATATTTTCCACTTGGTTAGAGCAATATTAGCGCATTGTCTGGCTGGTTAAGCGCTGCGCCGACAACTGTCTGGACCGTGCAGACCGACCACGCCGCTCACGTACGTCTACGCTAATGTTCCTTCATCAACTTGAGTTTATGCCTCCATCGTTCCGTCGAAATATACAGGTAGTGTGTGATTACCGGAATACCAGACACTTTCTGCGCTACGACAGAATGCTCGCAACGCACGCTGCTTCGATAGCTCTCGCTTGGGGTCGACGGCCAAGCAGCTAGCGGAGAGGTTTCTCGCGGGCGGGGGCGGGCTCCAAAACAACCGGAAATGGACGATGTGACGTCGCATTGTGACGCAGAACCAGTGAAGGCGGAGCTTAGCCCCGCTCGCTCGGCGAACGAGTTGAGGAGGAAAAGCGTGGCTAGGGAGGAGGGTAACTTCTAATCGCTTCTAGCTCCATTAATACGTAACGCTTCACTTAAATTGTGGTGCGAATGTTCTACGCGTCTGCAAGACTTGTCCCGACTGTTTCAGGGGCCCTTTAATTCTAGTGGCCGAATGAAAGTTAGAGCGCTAGAGCTCGTGCTATGTGGGACGTGACCTATACGTGCTAGTCGTGTCAAAGATGTGCAATACAGTCGAACGCGTTTACGACGAAGTGCTTGGGGCGTCCGACATCCTTCTTTATACAGATCACTTCATTGTAAAGGTCGCGGATCGTACAGCTCACACAGGAGCAGGGACAGGGTTAATTCGTTGGTTATTCCTTGCCATGTTGCGCCGAGAAACATCAGTAGGGTTAGAACATACAGAAAGAAAAAGGCTATGAGCGGACACTCCGAGAAATCTGGCCTCAGGAACTACGTCACGGCTACGTAACGAACAAGTGCTCTCACCAAACGCCAGAGGACGCAGGCGCAAGAAAAGAAAATGTAATGAATTCTGCTCAACCGTTTCACAATATAATAATTATACGCCCAAATTTGGCGTGTTTGTTATGCATAAAAATAGAATTTATCCAAGACACCTACCGTGCTTTTCGTTCTTCATCCGTACTGCCATCAACACCAATCACCATTCGTCCATCGAGAAAAAAAACAACGATTCGTGTACCAGCGGCGTGCCAGCGGGAAGGTTTCCTGAACGTCGGCTGCGGCGGTGTTTTCATGTGTGAGACAGGTGAGTCACGTTTTGAAGCGAAGCTTGGAGTAACTGGCTTGTGAGGGCGATGAGGTTCCTAAAAAAACCAGTTTGCGGCTCTATATATATGAGGCGGCTAGACGCGAACAACGCGAAAAGCATGCCCCCTCAAGAAACGCGTAGCGAGAGGGCTGTACCATGTACTTTCTTGCTACCCCCGCCGAGAACGGAATAATCTTTGTTGGTTGCGTTCCGTGAAAATCATAACAACGCGAAGCTGCCATTAACTTACACCGGTTCACGGCTGTGCGCCGCACTGAGACTCAGCTTGTCAGACGCCATCGAGACGCTGCGTCTCGGTTTGCGAGGGTAAACCGTTCTTGCCCAGCGGTGTTTGCGACAACCACGGTATCGGCGTTCCATTGAAATAGTTCGTGTTGGCGGACTAAAAACGATCTGCTGGACAACGCTTAAGGTCAATATCATGAATTGCACATTTTAGGAAAATTCTGGTTTCGAGAAAATTGAATTCCTAACCCGCGTTTAAATTATCGCGTGACGGTTGACGGTCTTTTCTTTGGCCCGTTCTAGAGGCTGAAGAACGCTGGAAAGAACATAAAAGACGCCACGCTGATTCAGACTGAAACCGGCGTTCCGGGGACGGGCGCTTCCTAAATAAAGAAATAGCAGGACGTTAGGCACGCTGTAGCCAAACTTTGCTTGCTCGTTTCCCTTATAGAGTAAGGGCTCCTGAATATTTTAATGATATTGCTTGCAAACAATGGCATGTGACATAAACAGCGAGCATAGCTTATTGCGTTTGGTGCTTCAGCGAGGTGTGTATCTACGGCGCACGGACGGGCGCTGGTGTATACGTCTGTGCGGATTGTTTATACAGAAAAGCAATGGTGGGGAAAAGCCACCAATGACTACTGCATGTACATATTGCGGCGGCCGTGATGGAAAGTGCTGCGCATTCAAGTAATTTTCGGTTCCTTATAATTTTTTCGTGGCGGAAGACATTGCACAACGTATTGTCGCGTAGGCGTGGCGTGGCGCGCATTTGAAGAAAGACCTCGTATTTGGACGTTTCGAATGCAACTTTATCACCCTTATGTGAACTGCAATTTTGCCTACCAATGTACTCCTTATACTGAGTACGTACAGGGGTGTCCAAAATTTCGCAGGCCGCGATGCCATGGGATTATATAGGATGGCTTCCTGGGAACTTTTGAACACCCCTGTACGGGGTCTTAACATTTATCCTTGTAAGTTAGAGTTGTATGGATCAGAGGTCAGGATGTGTCGGTGGTTTTATATTGTGCATCGGTTCGCTATTCATTCAAAGCGGTTTCCTGGTACAGTTATGACGTGTACATATGTTTTTGGTAATTAACGAAGCGTGAACTTATTGACATTTTCAGACCGTGCTGATGCCATGCTGTCCGGCGGTCCAAGCTACGGCAGCTACTGCTGTGTGTCGTGGTGCTTTGACAACGGCAGAACCCAGAAGAAGCCTATCTTACCTTGGAATAAAAACATTGCGGAAACTCTGTCTCTTTGATAAATATGAGCGCTTGTACCAAAACACAGAAGACAAGCGCGATGGATAAAGCCGTAGTGAATTATGATTACCATCTGTTACAACTTCATCGAAATAAAAATTACGTGACGACCTCAATTCACACGAAATATTGAACTAGACAAAATAATGAAACGCTAAATCAAAGCGACAAATAAAAGCGTTGCTATTTGGGTGAAGAAAAGTGGTCTGAAATGACAAGCTTCCGCTACAGCCCAACGTGGGTTACGAGGGGTGATCCAAATTTCGCGCCAGCGAAACCGAAACAGGAAGTGCAGGCCAGTTGCTCTCATCAACCGCCAGGCGCGCTAGGGTCGATTGGGCCGCTGGGGGTGTATGGGATTGTCCACTCTTAACTTTTTTTTTTCTTTCTCTATGGTTAGAAGAACATCGCACTGATTATCTCAGGGCTGTGTGTATTGCGCCAGAGCTCGATATGCAAAAGTGTACGTCTCGGCAACTGCCATTGGAGCCAAATTATACACGCGCAAACGTACGCGTCGTCGCTCATAACCACTGCACTCAGTCTGGCTATTTTAAAGTCTTCTGACAAATATTTCATCATTGCTTGATTATCGAGAAAATCTGAACAGTTTTCTTGCACCGCCTCGGCAGCAGGGTGAGCCTTTTAGCTTAATATCTCCCATGAAAAGACTTTAACGAGCACGAATGCGTTGTTGAGGGTCATATTTCACAAGGCGTACCTTTCAAGAGTCGAGAAAAAAAAAAGAGAAAAGCACAAAGTCGACGCCGACCCTCATTTGCAAGAAAAAATTTGGCTGCGGCTTAGCTCAGCTAACCCTGGATATGCAAAGCGAAAGCTTGGTTTAGCCTGGTTAAGCCTTGGTTTCACTTTGTAAGCCTTTGATTTAGGTGTAATTATTAAAATTAGGTATACAATCACCGTTAAGAGGAAGCTTTAGCTCGGGCCCAACTCCTATGCATGCGGCTTGTTCAAATACATGTAGAATGCAAAAACGTTCTTCTGGGATAACCCCTGGACCGATTTTAATAAAACGTATTGCATTAGAGAGGGCGAGGTAAATTCTAGTGACTGTTGGAAGCGGAATTTCGATTTAGGGCCTGAATCTTGCGAGAATGATATTCAAAAATTCTAAAGTTTGAAAAAAAAAAGATAGACGCGCGATGTTTATAAATTAATAGCTCAGCATCAAGAAAAGATATCGCGGTTCTGTGAACGGCATCTATTAGATCATTCAAAGCGGACAAATTCAACATGTTAATTTATATCTTACGTGAATTGGTTCCGTTGTGTACAAGAATACTGCAAAAGCTGTGTTTGTGGCGCTCTCTCTGTCGCGCCGTCTTCGACGAGTGCTCATTCTGCGCCTTCTGCATCTGCCCCACACGACGACTTTACAATGATTGCACCGGACTTCTCAACCCAACAAGCCGCAGAGCTCTGTGACCTCATCGAGTCGTACTCCGACATTTTCGACCTGAACCTCAAACCACGGTCGTGAAGCATCGTATAAATGCCGGCGGGGCAGCAGCATCTGTTCGCCGACGCCCCTACTGGGTGTCGTCCTTTGAGCGACAAGTTATCCACAGCGAGGTTCACAATATGCTTGCCAAAGGAAATATTGAACACTCTTCCACCCCGTGGGCTTCCCCTGTTGTTCTCGTCAAAAAGAAGGATGACAGCTGGCAATTCTGTGTTGACTATCGTCATCTAAACACGATCACCATGAAAGATATATCCACTTCCCCGCATTGACGATGCTCTGGAATGTCTCCATGGTGACACTTATTTTTAATCGATAGACCTTCGCTCTGAATATAGGCAAAAAGCTGTGGATGAAACGGACCGTGAAAAGACCGCATTCGTCATTCCAGACGGCCTATATCAGTCCAGGGTAATGCCTTTTGGCTTGTGCAATGCCCTGGCGACCTTTGAACGGATGATGGACAATGCGTGGCTTGAAATGGTCCATCTGTTTGTGCTACTTGGACGACGTCATCGTATTCTCCAACTATTGCGACCCATCTTGAAAGACTCATCTGTTCTTTCTGTTTTTCGCACCGCTGGCTTGCAGCTCAACTCGTCCAAGTGCCACTTCGGTCACCGCCAAATAACCATGCTCAAACATCTCGTCGATTCGTCAGGCATTTGCCCCGACCCCGCTAAAGTTCATGCTGTGCAGAATTTCCCCGTACCAACTTGTGCCAAAGATGTTCGAAGCTTTCTCGGCCTTTGCTCTTACTTCCGCACATTTGTGGAAAATTTCGCCCATGTTGCCCGTCCCCTGACCGACCTCCTCAAGAAACACGT
This sequence comes from Dermacentor variabilis, assembly GCF_050947875.1. Taxonomy (NCBI): domain Eukaryota; kingdom Metazoa; phylum Arthropoda; class Arachnida; order Ixodida; family Ixodidae; genus Dermacentor; species Dermacentor variabilis. Next base: position 455,168 of record NW_027460467.1, on the reverse strand, counting down.
TCCTTTCTGCTGGGGCTCTGAACAAGCGTCTGCTTTCTCGCAGCTCATCACGCTGTTCACCACACATCCTGCTCTCGCCCATTTCGACGCCTCCGCTCCGATTGAAATCCGCACTGACGCCAGTGGCTACGGCATCGGCACAATTTTAGCTCAACGCCAATGTGGGCACAACCGCTTTATCGTTTACGCCAGCCGCCTCCTCTCCCTCCAGCCGAGCGCAATTACTGGATTACCGAGCGCGAGCGTCTCGCCCTCATTTGGGCGGTGGGAAGTTCCGACCCTACATATATGGTCGACCGCTTGCAGTTACAACCGATCACCACGCCCTTTGTTGGCTTTCTTCATTCAAGGATCCCACCGGACGTCTCGGTCGCTGGGCCCTATGGCTGCAGGAATGCACATACACTGTGGTCTACAAGTCTGGTCGCCTACATCAGGATGCCGACTGCGTGTCGCGTCATCCCGTCGATGCACCGGACGGTTCAGTGGATGTCGCATCGATCTGCGTTCTTTCGCTATCCACCTTGAAAGGCATTGGTGCTGAACAACGACGCGATGAATAGTTACGGCACATTATCGAAAGCCTGCTCTGCGATCCACCTGACCTATCCCTTCATGTGTTCTTACTACAAGATGGAATCCTGTATAGCCGCAACATGCACCCCGACGGGCCCGAGCTCCTAACCGTCATTCCGTCTTATCTTCGACAGATTCTACTCCAGCGACTGCGCGACGTTCCCACCGCCGGACACCTTGGCGTCACTCGGATCTATGACCGAATTCGGCGACGGTTTTTCTGGCCCCGTCTCAACCGCTCCCTCCGGCGCTATGTTGCCGCGTGTGAGTCGTGTCAACGCCGGAAAAGACCAGCTGTGCATCCTGCTGGTCTGCTGTAGCCTTTGGATATTCCGACCAACCCTCTTTTTCTCGTTGGCGTTGATCTTCTCGGACTATTCCCTATATTAAATGACGTAAACAGGTGGATTGCCGTCGCAACCCACTATGACAACCCGCTATGCCATTACTAGAGCCCTACCGACCAATTGCGCTACAGACGTCGCTGACTTCTTGCTTCACAACGTTATCTTAGACCACGGTGCACCTCGCCAACTTCTCACCGATCGCGGAAGGTACTTTCTTGCCAAAGTCACAGATGACTTACTTGGTTCATGTGGAACTAAACACAAGACTACCACCGCTTACCATCCTCAAACTAACGGTCTTACCGAACGCCTGAATCTCACGTTAACTGAGATGTTAGCAATGTATGTTTCTTCCGATCATCGCGACTGGGACACTGCTCTACCATTTGTCACGTTCGCTTACAATTCCTCGCGCCGCGACACAGCCGTCTACTCGCCCTTCTATCTCCACTTCGGCCGTGAGCCGACTTTGCCTTTCGAGACTCTCCTTTCGACCACACTCGACTCGCCGACAGAGTACACTCGGGATGACATAGCCACAGCGACCCAAGCAGATTGCCCGCATTCGTCTTTCTGCTTCACAGACACGCCAGAAGTGCCGTTAGGACGTACCAGTGTCATCACGACGTGGAGTGCGAACCAGGTGCTCTTGTGCTAGTTAGGTCTCCAACACGGTGTGTTGGTCTTTCGGAGAAACTCCTCTCGCGATGCTATGGCCCTTACCACATCCTGCGCTAGGTGACCCCTGTCACATATGACGTGGCTCCACTGGATGCTACCGTGCCTTCACCTCTGTCTTACTTATCCACGTCAGCCGTCTCAAACCGTACCTTTCTCGGACCGATGAGCCGCATCAATAAGGTGCTTTTTCCGACGGGGAGGATGTCACAGTCTGTAACGCGGGGAGAAGAGGAAGCTGATGGTGGCCTTTGGCACGACGACGAAGAGTGGAGTTTTTTTCGCGGCTCTAGGCTGGTTGACTTCGCCATTAAAAGCTATCTGTGAATAGCCGTACGCTTCTTCTTTCCCGTAACATCATTATTGAATTTTTTTAGGTTCATGCGTAACATATCAATTTTGTCCGCTTTAGATACACGATAGCATGCCATTCACAGAATTGGGATATCATTTTTCCTTGCTGAGTTAGAGAGTTGTAAACTTGATAGTTTCGTTTGCTGAATGTTTTCAGTTGTTGCCAATTTTTAATAAAACCTTGAAAGCCTAAATCAAAAACCAGCAGTCGCTAGATTTTAAGTTTTTTTCTTTTAAAGCAACAGACTTCCTCAAATTTCGTGCAATGATCGCCGAGAAAAACAAATTCTCCTCTTGAATGTATTTAGATAGGAGCACCCGAGCTATTTCTTCCTCTTAAGCCAGGTATGACGGCTTTGCCTAGGTCTGTGGCTAGACATGAGTGTGATTAGGCTTGGGTAGACACGCATCGTGCGACGGTGCGACGCCTCTCGTGCCACAGGGAAATCGCAACTGCTAGACGTGCAAATAGACGCTGGGAACATGCGCAGCGTCGAAGCACGAACAGACAGGGCGCGAACGTGGTTGCCACGTTGGGCGCGTTAAGTTAGCGCGCTCCGAACTCCAAAGGAGCACGCTCGAGAGCGACGCCTTCGGAGCTTAACGGCGATTTTCGCTGACTGCTTTCGGGTGCACGAACGCGCCGTCTGGCGAATGTTACGTTGCTACCGCATCCGCTATCGCACTGCGCACGCTTTTCGCAAATGGCCCCGCCGACAGTACTCCTGCAGTTCTTGTTTGACGATGAAGAGGTAGAAGAACTTGAAGCGCGGCGAAGGAGGCAGCAGCAGCGTCTTACGTATGCGACGCAAGTTCAACGTTCGCGCTAACACGCGAGCAGCTTCAGACGCCCGGCCTGGGGTAGCACACTCTCAAGTTCAACAAATGGCCGCAGATGGCGTAAAAATCGACCGCGCGCCGCTGCTAACAAAACCAGCATAGTAGGATCACTTCGGGATGCTTACGTTAGTTTCAACATTTCCCGCTAGAGGCGCCGTAATAAGCGCAATTTGATCTTACAATATTTCTCTTACAATTACCGTAGCGTTTTAGTTGCATAAAGAACAGCAAAATTATCATTGCTAATTAGATATTGTACTCTTTGTTAGTAAGTTTATTGTTTCTTCGTCATTATAAACGCAAATAGCGTTCAGCATCATCGATCTTTCACGGGACCAATGGCCTGGATTTTAAATTTTTACCGGTATTTTCGAGTGCACGGCGGCACGGATTCATTCGTTCGTACACTCAGACTGGTTGCTTCTTTGTTTTTAAAACTATTTTATCACGCTTCGATGACTCGCGTTATTTAGGAAGGAAGGAAGGAAATCAACTTTATTCAGGTCCTGCAGGCCACGAGAGTTTTGGGCTCTCATGGAGTTGGCGTCTCCCACGACGGAACCGGGAGGTTGAGTTTCCTGGCGGTGTTTTGGACCTGCTGGACGGTCCAGAGTTGGGGAGCGAGTTCTTCGCTCCGTATTACTTTTTCAAGCTTGCGCTTGTCCGGTTCGGAGATTACGTGAGCTTGCGAGCACGGCCAGAGTAAATGATATATGTTAAGGGCAGGGGCGTAGCCAGGGGGGGGGCGGTCTTATGGGGCTTCAGCACCCCCCCCCCCCCCCCCGAAATTTTTTCGTGTTGTCCATGCACCACCCACCCAAGCAATCCCCGGGGCCGGAAATCATTCTGAATTTTTTCTAGAATGTCTTTTTCACGCTCGGATAGACTTTCAGCGCGAACCTTGCGAGCTCGGGCTGGATTTCGCGGCAGCGCCCATGCACCGGGAGTCCCATAACGCCAAGCAGCCCCATCCAAGCACAAAGTTTCAAGGGCGTTTTGATGGCGAACGGGCTCGCCACGGCATATTGCGGATGCCGCGGAATCTACGCAGCGCATGGATGTCAATTCCGATATTTATGGGTATAAAGTTCTCATAAACTTTTGATGTGAAAGGTGCATTGACATTTCCAACGTTGTGCTTTAGATGTTCAATTAAGGAACTTTGTGGGTTTGATGTCACTATAAATATTGGACGCCAAAAGTGCATTGACTTTTCCAAAGTCTTACATCGGACCATACAACGAGACAAGCCAAATCAACACAAGCCAGCAGCGAGGTTGGATGAGATGAAGCGTTGAGGCTGTTCATTTGTGCCGTCATGACACATAAAAAATATCAACATTTCTTTTTCACCTACGCCGAAGTATCCATGTCAAGACACTAAAGACACTTTTATTCGCGACGACACATTGAGCCTCTTCAATTTTTTTTGTCCTTGCTACCCTACCCACGGGCTGCCAGAGACAGCCAGAGCGCATGAGTTTTTCTCGTGTTACCACAGAACATCTATATAAAAACTGGTGTTACTCCGACCAGCGCGCGGCGCACATCGGTGCGCGTTCGGTTTTCTCTGGCCGAGTGGATTTTCGCCTGGCAGAGTTTTGGGCACTTTCTGGTTAGCAGACGAGAAAAAGAAACTATCGTCGCTCACCACCATCACTGTGGGGACGACGAATTGCACCGCGTTCGCTTGAGCGCAACCTCTCCGGAATGCCTTGTCTCGCCAGTGTAGGATGCCAAGCAGTATGCGTATGGTTCTCGGTGGACCAAGCGTCTCACGTTTTCTTCGATATTCTTTCGGTAGCTGCATTAGGTGCCCAAAGTAGGCATTTGATTGTGGCCAACATACATTTCGCTTTTTCATTTCGGTGCCTCGGCCCCACAAAAGAAAAAACAAGACATTGTTGTGGCACAGTGAATTGTCGTATGGTGAAAGTTCGATTTTGTTACTTCGTCTTTTGCGGACAGTAATGGGCCACGGAACGCTTCAGTTGCTGGATAGTCTTATTATATAGTATTGAGATAGCAATTATATGGACACTCCAGGCGCATTCCTGCCGTCGCCGTCATGTTTGGTATAAAGTCCAAAGGCGATAACATCGTGACCACGCGCCGCATGCTGTATGTGTGAGTGAAAGCGTAAGGGGGTGAGATGGGGGGCTGAAATGGGTGAGACGACGATGGTGGCTCAGTCTCGTGTGCGCAAAAGAGAAAAGCGGGGAGGAAGCGCGCCGCCTTCCGTCGCGCGCGATACACCGGGAGGAGTGGATGGAATGGGGGTGGCATCTAGGACTCTGTGAATCTCTGATTGCGCAACATGTTTATTTGCCTTGTTTGACGCATTGTATACAGTGACTTTCTTTAGATACGTAGATCTATTGGAGACTTATACGAATATTTAAATATCTTGTTGCAGGGTTTTGTGTATACGTGCAGTGAACTTTGTTTCCAGTGACACTTTTTTGCCTTTTATCAAGCTGTATCTTCGCATTTGTATATTCCATTGTATCTTCGCATTTCTAATGTACGAATGCGAGTAAAATGAAAGTAAGCCAACCCACCCCGCGCAATATTTGTTTGTTCATTATCTGCGAGGCATGCACTTGACACAGAGGCATCTCTCTATTCCAAAAGTGACACGCAGGTGTGAGTATCAAGGTTGTTTAATGCTCTCATGCGCTGGGTTGAACATGGTTGTGCGACATAATGGACGCTCTAGAAGTTGAGCAGCGTGGTGCCATGAGATTTTTGGCAGCTGAAGGTATTTCCCAAACAGAAATTAGTCACCGTAGAGCTGCCGCGTACGTTGAACATTGCATTAATTGGCCACTGTGAAGTGTTCGAGCAAATGATTCAAAGGAGGACGTGAAAGTTGCAAAGACGATCCCAGACCGGACCAAAGCCATCGTGCAATCACCCCTAACAAAATTGCAAAGGTTGATGAGCTGATGACACAAGAACGGAGGATAAGCATCGATGAACTGGCAGAGTGTGTGAACATCAGTCACTGTTAGGTTCACCGTCACTGTTCACGCCATAATTCATAAACATCTCGGTTATCGGCTCTTGTGTGCGCAATGTATGCCCAAGATTTTGAACCACCGCCAGAATACGGAGAAGTTCGGCGCTGCCTTTACTCATCTGATCCGGTAGCACAATAAGGGTGACGATTTCTTCTCTGCAATTGTGATCGGTGACGAGCCATCATGCCACTACTACGAGCCTGAAACACGACGGCAAAGCTTACAATGGAAACATTCGAATTCACCACCCCCAAAGAAAGCAAAGGCAGTCATTTCCGCCGGAAAGGTGTTGTTGACTTTTATTTTTCGATCGTCAGGGGCCATTACTGATAGAATTTGCTAAATCTTGAGAGACTATCAAATGTTTCCGATATTGCGAAACGCTGGATCGGCTGCGTGTAGCAATCAAGAACAAACTACTAGAAAAATTGACGAATGGGGTCATCTTGTTCCACGACAATGCCATCCCCACGTCGCTGATGTGGTTAATGCAAGACTGGTGTTAGATACGGGACCGTTTCCTGAGCCTACTTCGAGTTCACCAGAACACATCGAATCGCACCACAGCTAATTAAGGTGCGCAGAAGCACGGATACCACATTCCTGAGGCGCGGCACGTGCAAACAAGTTGGCGGCCCCCACTTCGTGTGCCGCAGGTGGAGCTATTCACTGCTTGACTCTTCCCGAAAGTGAAGCGAGAGCCTGGCACTGTTGCGGGTAAAGTGGGTCCCGAAGCAAGACGGCTGTAATGCGCCGGGAAAACATGGCAGCGTCGCTCCCCAACCGCCTATTGTGACAGCGCATTGCAAGTGAGCAAGGCAAAACCGCAGGGAGAAGTAAGCCCTCGGACAATTGAGGACCAAACAGCGACCCTCTCCGCCGGGTGTGACACCATCGCATGGGCGCCTACCATTGGCCGAAAATGACGACACCCGAGCAGGCTCACCGATTGGCCGAAAATGGTGTCACCTGAGCTGGCTCGCCCATTGGCCGAACGTGACGTGTCTTGGAGACACCGAAGGGCTTAAAAGACACAGACCGGGAGCAGCAAGGGAGCATTCCTAGAGCATTCCTTGATTCATCTCTTTCGAGCTTCTTGCCACGGGCCGCAGCGTCCGAGTTGCTGCCGGCCCGTAATGACTTTTAATACTGTTAATTGACTCTCACTGTGAATAATGTAAATAAACCTCCTAAGTTTTTCAACCCAAAGTCCTCCTCAACTCTTACACTGGCAATGTTCAAGTGCGAAACGCTGCAACATCAGCCATACAGCTCAGACCTGTCGCCTTGCGACTTCCACTTTTTGGAGCACATGAAGAAGCAGCTCAAGCAAACTAGATTCGTGTCGGATGATGACGTGAAGGAATCAGTTGCAGACTTTTTGAAGCAGCAACCCAAGAAGTTTAATGAGACGAGAATCACGCAACTCGTTAGACAACGGGACAAATGTCTAAATGATCATTGAGACTACATTTAAATGAGATACCCCACTTGTCACATATTCGCATTGGCTGACTTTCATTTGACTCGCCCTCGTTTATTTTGCAGAACTCCTGCTTTTTATACGTGCTCTCTGTTGCGGCTATAATTTCGGTGCAATTACTCACGATATACGACCGGTGACAGTTGCTCCTGCGCAATACATTGGAACAAATGACAGCGTCATTTAGATTTTTCACTGGCCGTTGTATATGTACAAGAATTTAAAGAAGGTTCTTGAATGACAAAGTTTCACTACAATATTTGTCCTCAGCTTGTTAATTTCATGGCCTTTACATTTTTCATATCAGCGGCATGTACTGCCTTGCTGGTTTCGAACTGATATAGTTCTAAAGTTCGTGTGATATCTTATTTACTTATTAAATAGAGAAAGAAAAACATGGAAGCATTAATATCGGTTATTTTGGGCACAATTTTTGGCACATACAAGTATATTCTTTTATGAAAAAATACATATTTTACTTGTTTTGACAGTGCGTAGCGTTCAAGAATTCGTTTGCAGTATCTTTAGCAATGACAATGCAGTTATCATTCATGTATTTGATCCCCAGACAAATTGTTTTAGAAGAAGTTTTAGCTCGCGCCCAACTCCGACGCGGCTTATTCAAAGACATGTAAAACGCAGAAACGGACGGACGGAAAAAACTTTAATGGAAAAGGGACCTGCGAGGTTGCCAGCCCGGGCTCAGGCCACCCGGGCATTGTGTGTGGTGAGGCATAGCCTTTCCACCGCTGCCCGGGCCCGCTGGATAGCCCATAATTGGTCGTGTAGTTCTGAGCTAGTCAGAGCGCTTAGCCATCGCTCCTCGAGAAGGTCCGGTTCTATCTTGTCCTCTACGTATACTGAACTGATCTGTGTGCACTTCCACAAGATGTGTGCCATGTCTGCGTGTTCATGTTTGCAGAGCTTGCAGCTTGCGTCTGGATATTGTGTTGAATTTATTCTGTTTAAGTGTACTGGGTTTTGGAACGTTCTGGTTTGCAATCTTCTCCAATCTGTTTCTTGAGACCTGTCGAGTTGTTTGTGGGGTTGTGGGTATGCTTCTCTTTGTTTCGTGTAGTGTGTCAGTATGTCGTGGTACGTGACCAGTCTGTCCCTGTCGTCTTTTATCGCTTCTTCGTCGTCGTCGCCTCCTCCGTCTTCTCCATCGCCTCCGCCGCAATCCTTCTCCCTTCCTCGGGGGTTGCGGGGTGTTGGGCCGTCACTGTCCGTGCCGCGGTGGGTTAGTTTTCGCGCGACTCGGTGGGCCTTCTCGTTGAGGTTGGGAGGGGCATTCATGGTAACTTCTCCCATATGTGCCGGGATCCATTTGAGGTATTTGGGTGTAATTGTGCCGTTCTTAATGTCTTCTGCTCTGTAGTTCAGGATTTTGGCCGCCTCGGTGGAGACCCAGCCCTTTGTGAAATTCCTAATAGCCGTCTTGGAGTCGCTGATTATTGTTCTGTATTGCCGACCGCTGATTATAGCCAATGCGATTGCCGTTTCTTCCGCTGCCTCCGACGATCTAGTCCTTACGGAGCCCGCAGTCACGGTCTTTCCTTTCGTGCATACGACCGCCATTGCGAAGAGGGAGTTAGCTTTGTCAGCGCCGACACCACCATTGTCGTCCCTGTGTCGGGGGTACCGCGCGGCGTCTACGAAGAGCACCCCCTCCCGCGCGCCGTGGTTTTTGAGAATCGTTTTCGTGCGGCATTTTCTTCTCTCGACATTGTGCACGGGGTGCATGTTCTTCGGGATATTTTCCGTGTTGATTGCGGCTCGGACGTCTGGGTGAATCTGCATCTTGGGGCCGTTCATTCCGGATCACTTTTAATGAAATTTGTGTCATTTGAGAGGGAAAGTTCAATTCTAGTGTCTGTTGGAAGCGGAATTTCGATTTAGGGCCTGAACATTGTTTAATATTTGAAAAACTCGAAAGGTCCCCCCCCCCCCCCCTAGAAAATAGAAGCACGACGTTTACAACCTAATAGCTCTGCATCAAGCACACATGTCGCTATTCAGTAAACGGCATACATTATAACATTCAAAGTGGACAAATTTGGTGTGTCAATTCGTATCTTACGTGAATTGGTTACGTGTACAAGGATTCTGCAAAAGCCATATTTCCATAATGGAAAATTTCTTGAGATTCACATGTAACATAAAAATTTTGTCCGCTGTAGATTTAGTATTAGGTGCAATTTCCAGAATTGTGATATCATTTTTCATTGCAGAGCTACATAGTTTTAAGCTTGATAGTTTAGATTTCTGAAAATTTGCGATTTTGGTGAATTTTTAATAAAGAATTGTCAACCTCAATGAAAAATTCGAAACCAACAGTCACTAGAATTTAAGTTTTTCTTTTAAATGCAACAAACATCGTCGAATTTGTTGCATTGGTTGCCGAGAAAAACGAATTATCCTTCTTCTACATGTATTTAGATTCAAGCACCCGAACATATGCTTCCTCTTAAGGAGGAGACCGAGCTGCAACGGGAGCCCCCCCCCCCCCCCCCCCCTGAACGAAATTCCTGGCTACGCCACTGGTTAAGGGATGTATTGCAATTGGTGCAATAAGACTTGTCGTAGAGGTCAGGCATGTAATGCTGTAGTCTGTTTTGCGTGGGGTATGTGTCTGTTTGTAGCATTCTGAGTGTAACCGCTTGAGCTCGAGTGAGCGTGCGGTGTGGCGTGCTATACTGTCTACGTTGTAGGTAGTAGCGTTTAGTGCTTTCATTGTATCTAGTGAGGGCGTGCTTATTCTCTGAGTGGTCGGGAGAAGCCGCGCGGTCTATAAGCGCGCGCGCAGCCCGCGTTATTTAACTTGGGGTGAAGTGACGTGTCTCCAAGCGGACATGTAAGCCCGAAAGTAGGATTTCGGCCGTGAGCCATTCAGAACACGTCTGCATCGAAACGAGAACTGGATTTTGCTGCGGCTGAAAACGGCAATAACGGTGAGTCGTTTAACACCACTGCTTGAATCGTTATATAATATCCATCTCATTACCTACCAGGCGGGGACAAGTTCTTAAATAACTAGATCCTGCATTACATATGGGCAGTCAGGATCTCAGTTGCTGTTTGCTAAACAAACCTTTACTTGAGAGGCTGTCGTTATACACACGCAACCAGGAAAGAAAGAGCGATATCGGAACGCGCGTCTCATTTTTCATCTTATTGTAGCCGTTGTCGTAGGTGACTGAGTAGCCTTATCAATATACATATAAAACTTTTTTTTCGAGTGCGCCGGCAACTTCTTTCGTCCACAAAACTGAATAATCCTTTGGTAAAATGAAGTGAAAGTACAGAATTTAATCTATTAAGCAGTTGCAAGCATGATAATTCACGAATATTTCGTACTTGTTGGTACCAAATGTTCTTGCTGTTCAGTTTGGTTTACCGTAGGACATTTATTTTGCACTAGTGAAGCAGTGCATCACGTTCGTGCAGAAAAATAATGCCTCAGTTCTGATAGCTTCATGACTTTCATGCATTTGCTTGTGGAACCAGCAGTGTCATCTCTTCTAGCGTATAAATGAACGCACAAATGTTCTAATTTCTGATCTTAATAATACTTAAGCTGTTGCCATGCATTGTAGTTGGGCAGACATAAATTTTATGGACGATAGCAATATTTATTTACCATGCTGCTTAAGCACCCTAGAACAGACAGTGTATAGGCGCCGACAAAAGTGGTATACTCCACGCAGCGGGAGCCGGAGCAGCGGCAAACTAAAGTCCCTTGATAATTTGAAAGTAACGACACTCTTTGAACTCTGCCGCCGCCGCGCGACCTCCTCGCCTCCTCCTCGCCCCTTGTGCGTTCCCCCCGCGGTAACCAGTTTTGCCCCCCTTTTTCTGCACGCCGATTGGTCTCCCTGCCGTTGCCCTTGGAGACGCGCGGATCTTGAGTTTTGCTTGTGTTTTTCTTTTTCGTTCGCGCCATTTTCCTCCTGAGCACGGCTGGCTCGGCGCTTTAGCTCGGCGTCGCGAACGTTGTACGCCGTGTTTCCTGCTCTCTGTGCTAGCGCTATGCCGGGCTGTTGCGCATACAACTGCAGCAAGAAGCCTCAAGATGGTTATGCCGTTTTTATGATACCAGAAGGAAAGCGTGACGGCTTGCGCAGGAAGCAGTGGCTGCGTGACATTGGCCGAAAGAACTTTGTTCCGACAAAGAACAGCGTTGTTTGCGAGCTGAGGCGTCTTTCTTATAGCTGTAGCAAAGCATCCCGTAATGCTGCATTTTTTTTTTCATTCTTCCGGCCTGCTCACCAGCGCTTTTGTTGCGGTTGTCCTCAGTATGCTTAATATTCCCCTCGCACGTCGCTAACTGTTGTTATTCAGTCGGAAGTGCAGCATTATAGATTCTGCTTTGCGCCCTGAAAAAATTAGTGGCAAATATAGCCGTATATTGCAGGTGATAAGCGTTAGCTAGTCAACATTGAGTTTCTTTTTTTAGTTTTAAGCCGAAAGCCTTTAGATCTCTATGCTTCAAGGTCGCGTTGTAAACTGGAAGTATCACGTGACTCAAGGAAGGCCAGAGGTGACCCAAATCATGTCCACCCCTGTATAAGAGAACGATTACCCAAGTTAATTAATGAATCATTAGTGATTGACATAAGGTGGATTAGGGAGGATTAATGTTGATTAGAGTGTGTTAAAGAAGACTAAGGTGGATTAGAGTGCGTTAAGAAGGATTAAGATGCATGAATAAAGATTAAGGTGGGTGGAGGACGATTAAGGCGGATTATGGTGGATTACGGTGAAGGGTTGATGAAAGGGTATTCGGACCGATTAGGGTGGAATAGGGTGTATGAACTAGGATTAGGAAGGATTAAGGTGGATAAAGTAAGATTAAGGTCCATTAATGTGGATTAAGGTGAATTAGGGTTGATAAAGGAGGATTAAGACCGATTAGGATGGATTAGTCTAGATTAAGATGGATTAGGGACCATGGACTGGATTAGGCTTGATAGAGGTGGATTAGGGTGTATTAAGGTAGATTGGGACTATTAGGCAGGATAACGTTGGATTAAGGTGTATGAATAAGGATTAAGGTGGATGGAGGATTAAGGCGGTTATGATGGATGCGGATTGATAAAGGAGAATTAAGACCGTATATTGTAGGCTAAGGTGCATCAGGGGCGATGTACGTTGATTAGGTTATATTAAAGTGGATTGGGAGTACTAAGCTGAATTAAGGTGGATGAAGGAGCATTAAGGTGGATTAGGGTGGACTAAGGTGAGTTAGGGTTCATTGAGTATTAAGACCGATTAGACTACCATAATCCTCCTAATGCACATTAATCCACCGAATCCACATTCATCGACCTTAATCCTCCTTCATTCACTTTAATCCATCATAATCCACGAGAGTCCTCCTTAATGCACCCTAATCCACCTTCATCGACCTTAATCTACTCTAACCCTCTTTAATGCACTTTAATCCTCCTTAATCAACCCTACTGCTTTCTCATTCACTTTAATCCACCCTAATCCACTATAATCGTCCTTAATTCACCTTAATCCACATTCATCTACATTAGTCCACCCTAATCCTCCTTAATCCACCATTATCCTACTTCATTCACTTTAATTCACTTTAGCCCACCATAATCCTCCTTAATGCACCTTAATCCTTCTTAATCCACCCTCATCCTCCTTCATGCACTTTAATACACCCTAATCCACTATAATCGTCCTTAATGCACCTCAACACACCTTCATCCACCCTAATCCACCTTCATCGACCTTAATCCAACCTTGTCCTCCTTTATGCACCTTAATCCACTTTCATCAACTTTAATCCACCTTAACGCTCCTTAATACACCCGACTTCATCTTAATCCAATCACTAATCAATAATTACTTTGCTAATCATTAATCATCTCCTATGCGCGGCTGCGCATGCTTTGGTTCGCTTCCCGCCTTCCTTCGGTCACGTGATATTTTCTGTAGCTCACAACGGGACCTTGAAACAGAGGTCTAAGTCTTTCGCTTAATAAACCACGCACAAAGGGATGTGTCACAAGCAATACTAGATCAGACGCACGAAGTGAAGCATCTGATCATGTGGCAGAAAAATTGTCTGGAGTATAGAACTCGCCCCAAAGCTCCCTTTACATCGGTATACCCCGTTCATACGGCTTTAAGAAAAAACCAACCTCCTCATAAACGTTGCCTTCAGCATTATCGATGCTGTTCTTAGCGTTTCTCAAAATTTTGAACCCCAGTGGGGCGCGCAACTGGCCCAAAAGAACACGCCTCCATAGAATCCTGCGGCCCGTCCGCGGGAGCCCAGGAGGAAAAGCGTGCCGTGCGCAGCCGGCGGCTGAGGAGCATCGAGGAGGAAAGCGCCGTGAGGAGGAGAGTGTCGATACTTTCAAATTATCAAGGGGCTTTACGGCAAACTGCTTCGCAACGCCATCTACCGGCAGCATCGGGGATCGAGACAGCCAATGGGTGCCCTTTATTATCTGCAAGCATGTCACTTGACTCGTGTCAATGTTTCGTGCTTCAGCTCGCCAAAATGCCGAGCGACGCCACTGCAGCAGCAATCTGCGTGGAGTATACCACTTTTGTCGGCGCCTGTACATTTCCATGTGTTCTGTAGTCGCAAACCATTGCAATGTGTATGTCACACCTTTTTGCATTTCACATTTCAAAATTGTGCTTTTTCAATTTCTGATTCTGTCAAAATTTCGCTTCCAGACATGCAGCAATGAGGACGGCATCAGTATAAAGCAACGCACTCCACGCACTAAACGGAAGGTGCTGCTTGCTACAACAAGGCCATTGTGTGGACGTTGGCTGATACTACAAGGTAAACAGCACATGGTTCAGAAATAAATATGTTTGATATATGCTGTATTGGCTTGCTGTTTGCAGCATATATGAATGTTTGTTCATATTTATGGCTCAGTGTAATTACCTACTCCCAATGATGATGATGATGATGTAATTAGTTCGAACATAGAAGAAAACACACATGAGTTTGGCTAATCTGTGCTGTACATCATGTGTCACCGTTCTGTCCCAACAGAGTCTATGCCAAGCACATCTTGGTCATCACAGGAGCTCCTATCTACACCAACAGGAAGGGGCTGGAGCCGAATTTGCAAGGCTTTTACACCACGAAGAAAGAAGCGCATGCAGAAGAATTTGGATGACATATCAAGTCTGCAGATGATTGTATCAAGACTGAAAAAGAGCTTCAGCCACCATTCTACCAGCACGGACATTTGGCTGAGTCATCCAGGTAGCTCAAAACGGACTTTCTAGAAATTCTTCGTCTTCAGATGCACCTGCAACTTCTGACCAAGCATGGACGACGCTGGCCAAAAGAGTTCCGTCAGTTTGCTCTTAATCAGCTTCCTGGCCACGTCAATTCCATTTGGGCCAAGTGTAATTTTTTTCAATAAATGCAAGCTTTTTTATTGCAAATTCTCGTTAGAGATCATTCATCCTCATCCAAACATAAAGGTCAACCGATTCTTCACTGATACTTAATACCGGTCACCTGTCTAGTAGCCTAACATATCTGTAGCAGTATCTGCTAGTGTTTGTTGTCATGCACAATTGCTCTCCTGAAATAGCTGATGCAGCATCAGCATGTGTCTTGCATTATTTACCTACGCACCGTGTGCTATGCACCATTTTAATTTTCTTGATGTTTTTAGCCTTCAATGCTTGCAGAGCAGAGTGGCTTCTCTCTAGAATGCAAGCTTTCTCATTTTCCATATTCCTAGTCTCGTTGGTAATTGCTCTTCTTCCCCGATAACCTGGGTCTTTGCGCAAGCTACACTGAAGTGATTTATTGCAGAATCTGGTTTTGGTGCCCCACTTGGTATTGGTAACCGTGTTACGTTTCTCGGATGTGGGGACTTGGTCAGTTGCATTGGTAAGCAGTCTCTCGAGGTAAGCATTTGCTCCTTCAGTCCGCACAGCGACATAGACTCCCAGTATACACAAACCGTAACTGGAGCTCCCCGTTCATTCTTTCCTACTGCAGCCATGGGCAAATTGTGCCTGTGGCCTTTCTCGGCTGCGATTAAGCACGAACGGAGAACACCATACGTGCTTGCGTGGTCCGACGTGTATGAAGTTGATAGCCATATGGGTGGAAAGGCCCGCAGAAGTGGCTGATGAAGGTGAGGCCCACGAAAGTGACTTGTCCATATTGAGACAATTTGGGACACCAAGTGTGAGCCACACATTAGCGGCTCCCGAAAGAAAAGAAAAGTGCAGGTTGAAAGGAGTCAACGCTAAAATGCCGGGTAGTCCATGTCACTGTGTTGGCCGCGGCAGCAGATGCCTGCATCACCCGATAGCATCGCAATTCAAGTTGCTCATCTTTAGCGGCGACTGCCGCTGCAAACGAGTGGAACACTCTGCCCAATCTGCTTGCGCCGCTGGTTGTCGCTCGTTACCAGACCGCCATGTGCGACGACGACCGTGAGCTGTATACGAGCTCGCGTCAATGATTCCAGCGTATCTCGATATTCAAATTTTATTTTTGCTATTGCACGAGAATGCACACTGCTTGCCTTCTGCCAATAAAGTCGCACGTTCCGTTCACTCGTGGCTTGTTTGTATGGGCGTCAGTAGAGGCTCTTTGGTCTCCTGGCAATTAGAACGCACCAGCTATGCGGCAGCCAAGGCATCGAGGCACGCCTCATAGCCGGCAGGGCAAGCACGGCGCGTACCAGCGTACGCTACCGGCAAAAAACGCCCCCCCCCCGATATTTATTTATTTATTTATTTATTTATTT
The DNA here is from genome assembly GCF_050947875.1 of Dermacentor variabilis. Classification (NCBI taxonomy): domain Eukaryota; kingdom Metazoa; phylum Arthropoda; class Arachnida; order Ixodida; family Ixodidae; genus Dermacentor; species Dermacentor variabilis. Next base: position 439,099 of record NW_027460467.1, on the reverse strand, counting down.
ATTTACTTATTTATTATACCCTCAGGGCCGAAGGTATTACAGAGGGGAGTGGGTAATATAGGTTACAAAGACAATAAATACAATACAGTGAATTTTGTTAGAACATAATTTCAACATTCTCTAAAACAAACAAAGGTTGTTAGTGCATCACAAAATCGTTGATTATCCTCGATGGCTGCAATATCGGGAGGGAGGCGGTTCCATTCGACAGATGTATGACGGTATGACTGAAAACGAGCTTTAGTTTTGCACTTTTGGATGCCAACCTTGTGCCGATGATCAGTGCGATGGGAGATGTATTCCGGTGGTGAAATAAGATCATCATGTAGCGTGACGTGATGATATACCGTGTGGAATAGAGTGAGGCGACTGATTTTTCGACGAGATTTTAAAGACCGGAGCGAAAGGTTAGTTTTCATGGCTGTGATACTTGCGTACTGCAAGTATCACAGTAATTCACAGGTTGTAATTCGAAAAAATGAAGCGAGCGGAGTTATATTGTATAAGTTCAAGAGAATATATAAGATTTTCATGCCCAGAGTCCCATATAGATGACGCGCATTCAAGTTTAGGTCGTATTAGTGATTTATAAAGTAGGAGTTTTAAGGACGAAGGAGCAGCAGAGAAGTTGCGACGTAAATACCCTAACATGCGATTAGCGTTATTGGTAACGTAATCAGTATGGGCATTCTATATTAAGTTTCGTGATATATGTACGCCTAGATATTTATATGATGCGACGGAATCAAGAGGAATGCCATTAAGACAATAAGAAGAAGGGGGAGTGTTAGAGCAGCGAGAAACACGCATGACTTTGACTCTAAAAAAAACAACAGAATTCCGCTTCCGGGTTGAGCAGCGCCATCTGGCGTCCACCTAAGTTCCATGCGCTGCTGCTGCTTATTTTCGAAGCACTGCGGAAGGTACAGGTCCTCTTCTCTAAAGTTGGTTCTTTATTCTATGGCCCGGCTGCGTGGCTGTGGGAGGAACGCATAGGAACAAGTTGGCAAGGAGAACGGACTTGAATTAGTGGAAAGAGTAGGAAACACGTCATTTTTCCGGAAGCCGTAGCAGGTGCGCGCTCTCGCGCACGGTTTCCAGGGTGGGGCGTGTAGAGCGCGCTTCGTAATCACGCACCGGAAGTCGCTTTTTGGCCGTTGAGTTTAAAACAGCGCACTCTGCTGGCTAGAGTCCGCTCGAGCGTCTTAAAGGGACACTAAAGTGAAAAATTATTTCTTCTGCATCAGTAAATTACCGTTCTACAACACCAAAAACACCACTCTTACAACGATAAGACGTTTGGTAAGCCAGAAAAAGCACAAGAACGATATACGGGTGGCGACGCCTACTTAAGTTCCCGTACCTGAGGGCTGTGACGTCTTGGATTTTGATGGCATCTTTGGAGCCTACTAAATATATATAGTGGTGCAGATCGGCTACAGCGTGTTCTAAAGGAATCAAGTATTAAACATGGCAAGTTTCGGAAACTTTTGTTCAGCCAACGCGGCCCAAATGCGAAAACATACTTTGGAATCCCTGACGTCACGCTGAGGTACCGGCGCTGGGGTTTAGGCGCGAAATTCAAATACTGATACTTGGACCTTCATTTTCTCATGTAATAACCAAACTATTTTTTGTAATGACTGCCTGCAGGGTTCTCAAACAATGCTTCATTAGTCTAAACTGATTTATTGTTTCGATTTAGTGTCCGTTTAACTTAACGCGCACATTGAATTCGATGGTCGACGCCTGTTGCATTCCGGACCTTCTCCCGTGAAGCAGCTCGCCGCGTGATATCGGCGGGGTGGTCAGACACCGCTTGGCGACGACGGCTCAAAGCCTCCCGCTCCCGCGCAACGCTCAGAGAAGACGGCCAGGCCTCGCTGTCATCCATGGCCAAGCTCGCACTGACTAGGTGAGCGCGGCGTTCCTCTTAGCCACAATTCCGGAAGTGCGATTGAGTGATAGCAACTTGCAAACTAGTGCTCGCCCTCTCCCGTACGTAGCCGTGCCGTACCACTCACTGGAAGATATGGCTGGAAAGCAACGGAGGTCTCCGCTGTTACCTGGGTTGCAACGACCCTGGTGCTACGTCTCAACACGCCACAAAGGCGTTAATTGGACGTTCGCCTCGAGGTGACTATCCCACCTATCCATCAGCGCCTGTCCAGACGTCAACTCAACGTGGACATCGACTGTTGAGAGCTCCACAAAAGGCTCCTATCCCCACCACTACCTGACATCCTGAACTACTGATGAGGGGGGCCAACATCAAATACTGCCGAATAACGACGGCGACCTTGCATTCGCAGGTTGCTATCCTGCCGCACATTACATACCATCGGGCTTTGGAGGCGGGGTTACTAAGGAGTGTTGCGATAACATGGGTGTGGTATCGCAATGGATTCGACGATTGTGATTTACTGCTAGACAGTCTTCAGATTCACTAGCCGACTCGCCTAGGGAAGACGACGGGTTTAAAAGCGGATACTTTTCGTCCAGTGGGGGCAGAGTGTCCTGATGTGAAATCGTACGTTTAACTTGCCCCTGCGTGGAGTGGGCTTCCGTGACTGGAGTCGTGTAACTAAGCGAATAAACCTTTTTTTCCTTCATTCCTACTACCTGACGTATTCGTCGATGGGCTTGGTGGATTCTTTGCCCTAACGACACCCTAAGCTGCAACAGACTAGTTGACAGCGGTGAAATCAAGAATGCAGTCCTCGCGATCTGGGATCGGCGGACCTGTGTGCGTGGCTCCGGGAGACATGAACATCGCACGATCGAAGGAAGCTACTGACGGAAGAGCGACTTCTGCGAATCTGGGATCATAGCAGGCCTCCTCTTCATGGGTCAGGGAGGCACAACCGTCACAGCAACGGCGTGGAGTCTTGGACGACTCGGGGAAACTGGAAGGAAGAAGAGGAGCAGAAGGCAGTTCCACCATCTGGTACCGGCGGACCTGGGAACGTGGCTCCGGGAGACACGACCTTCGCAAGCTCAACTTTGGGTGAGTGCTTGAGCGACTGCGTTTTGCCGGACTGCAAGACAGGGTTCTATCGGGTAATTAGCTGTAGTTGATCGCCACAAGGTGTGCCGTCAATACAGGGGAAGTTGTAGTCAGCTCTCGAAAAGCATGGATATTACAGCGTTAAAGAAAGAGGAGATGTTGCTCTTGGCAGCAGAGTTCGGTATGGAGATTAACCACAGGTTGAGGAAGCCCGAAATTCGTACGGCAATTGACGAAGTAGGTTTCGATGAGGAAGAGCTCACAGGTGCCTGGGAAGAGATATGTCGCGAAAAGGAAGAGAACGAGCGCGAGAAGATAGAAAGAGCGGAAGAGAAAGAGTGCGAGAGAAAGCAGAGCGAAAGTAAAGAAAGCGAGGAACAGAAGGAACGCGCAAAAGAATAGAAGAAGTCGCAGGCAGAAAATGAGCGCCAGGAGGGTCAGCATGAAATTGAGCTCGCTAAAATAAGACAAGAGATAGTGAGATTAAAGCGCAGGGCGGATACGGCACCGCCACAAACACAAAGCGTGGAAATGACGAGTTTGCTTCAGCCGTACGACTCAGGCGATGACATCGGTCTCTACCTGAGCAGTTCTGAACGAATTTCTGAGAGGCGATAATTTCACCAGGACACACGGCCGGAGAGGTTGTTTGAGTTGATCCCGGGAAAAGTTGCGGAGGTCGTAGCCCGAGTGAGCGCAGCCGAGATAGGCATGCACAGTTTAATGAAGGCAGGTTTGCTCGCGAAATACAAGCTCTCAGCAGAGGAATTTCGGGAGCAACCGAGTTCGTCGACAGAAATTGAGGAAGAGGATCCGGCGCTGCGTTTCGACGCTGAATACAGTGCAGAGAAAGAGGATGAAGTAGCCAGCTCGGGAGGCATAGTTAAGCCGGAGGAGGAAATCCTTCCGATTTCCTCTGCAGAAATTCAGAAAGAGGATCAGGGGCTGTGTTGCGACGTTGAACACCTTACCGAGGAGGATGAAGCAGCTAACTCGGTAGGCGCAGTTAAGGCGGAGGAGGAAATCTTTCCGATTTGCCCGACAGAAATTCAAGAACTTGGTCTGGCTCAGGAACCACCAGCAAGGAGAAAGAAAAGGCACTCGGAAATGATACCCAGAAACAGTGCTAACTAAAGCCCCTCCATACACGTTTCCGCCGACCAGGTTAAGTACCGCCAACCTGCCCTCCTCCTCCACGCTCCTCTCCCACTCACCCCCTTAGCTTCCGGCGTCAAGCGGAACTTGCGTAGCTGCAGCTTCCTGTTCCGAGTGGAAGTGACACCGTTTTTTAGCGTTGTTTAGTTTCGCGCCGCTGGAGAGGCTTTACTTGCACGAGTTGCGGTTGAAACTGTGAATGCGATTCCATCCAAGAACCACCGCCTATTGTAACCAGCGATCTGCTCGTGTTCGCTGCTTCGCGTCAACCTGCGACGGGTTGTGGCACGAGCGACAACATACAGTGGAATTTAGTGCCTGGGCGCTTGGAGACCACTGCCGTTTTTCGTGTATTTGGACAACAGTGACCGCGAACTAATACTTCAGCGGAATACAACAGCTTGTCCCCTTTGCATTCTTCTTATGGTGACTGCCACAGCTCTGCTAAGCACGCGCGGGCGTCTCACCATCGTCTAACAGCAGTCAAAGCGGAAATTCCCGCAGCGCAACTCCAGGAAGCGGAAACGCCGGAACCGGAAATTTTTAAACCGGAAATGCCGGAACCGGAAATACCGGAACCGGATTTGGTGTGAGGGAAAAAGGCGGCGCACAACAAAGGTTGTCGCTACTTAAGAAAGCGGCGGTGGCGCGTAGATGCAGGGGCTTTAGTGCTAACAGGAGGAAGCGTCGCAAATTCAGAAATACGGCAGGGAAGGCAAGGCGGCCGAATCAATCGAAAGCCACCAGACCCTGTGTGGAGCGCAGACAAAGACTAAGAAAGGCGCGTTTCTCGTTTGAAATATTTAGAGTCAGAGCGCGTCCGAGTCGTCAGACGAGTTTGAAAAGAAAGCAGCGTCAGGAGGAGGACAGAAACCGCGGAGCAATTATTCTCCCCCTCGTTGAGTTCTCTTCGTGGTGTAGCCTGTATGACACAGGAGGAGGCGGCCGTCAGGCGACGCGAAGTGGCCAAACCAGGCAGTGTATTCGAAATGCAATGCCAAAAGGCAGGTGGACAGTACAACAGGAATCGGGGCTCTGCAGCGAGGGGAATTAACTATGTGCCTTTTGTATTCCCGGGTTGACACGTTTGACAGGCGCTTTCAAACAGTGCCCGCCTCGAGTACGGCTTAAGGAGACGGTTTTCGCGCGCATAAATTTTTTCGATATGTCGTTCTCCTCAGCAGATAGGCTTCATTTTTTTAGATACACTTGCATTGCCAAGTCTAGGTTAGTGAGAGAGAGAGAGAGAGAAACAACTTCATGTAGTCGCCTGCAGAACGACACCATGACTGTGACACCATGACACCACCAGTCAGGGTGGGCCCTGACGTCTTCTCAGCGGGTGGTCTCTACTCAACTCCAGCGCGTTACTCCCGCGGTCGGTTGCACTGAGGGGCAACGTTCCGTCGGTTTTGCTCGGCCTTTGTCTTTCAAGAGCCGCCGAGACCTGCTGGACGGCCCAGGTTTGGCTTTCGTGTTCGTAGTATTCCGCCGCAGCTGCGAGTCGTGGCGGAATCGTTGTACTTGTCGAAGCTTCATCTGGAAACTTGGTGCAATTCCATAGGATGTGCGTCAGGGTGGCCCTCTCCCGCTGGCACACGCGGCACACATCACTCACATATAATTTCGGGTATAGATGAGTCATTAACATTAGGGTGGGTAAAGAACCAGTTTGCAATTGTCTGAACAGCACCGCCTCCGCTCGGCTCAGCCCCTGGTGCGGGGGTGGGACAGTCCTTCGAGCCAGGCGGTGGAACTGTGTAAGTTCCTTGAACGTCGTCATGCGGTCCTTGGCACTACACCACGTTGGACGGTCGGTTGCAGCGGCGCGGTTGGTTAGCGCTCGCGCCACTGCGTGTGCTTTCTCGTTGTGGTTATCGTGCTTCTCGGACGCATCGCGTTGCCCGCGTGCGCCGGGAACCACTTGATTTCAACATACCGATTCTCTCGTTGCAGGTCAGCCGAGCACAGAACGCGCACAGCCTCACCACACAATTTGCCCTTTGCATAATTCCGCACTGCACTTCGCGAATCGCACAATACCGTCTGGCACCCGGGGTCGGCAATGGCCAGGGCAATGGCCACCTCCTCCGCCTGACACGCCTCGCGGACCCGTAAGCTCGCCGCTGCCCTCGTCGCGCCGGACGACGCCTCGATGACGGTAGCTACGAACGCCGCGCAATCTCCCTGGTATTCTGCCGCATCCACGAACCTTGCGTGCTCGTGCTTGGCGTGAAAGTCGATGAGGGCCTTGGCCCTCGCCGCTCTTCTCTCCTTGTTATACTCCGGGTTCATGTTTCTCGGGCTGAGGTCCACCCGAATCCGGCGCCGGGTTCCGTCCGGGACAGAAACGTCGCTACTCGCCGTTTTCGCTCCGAGCGTGAAGCCCAAGTATTGAAGTATGCGCCTGCCGGCTTCGGTCATAGAGAGCCGCTCCAGCTGGGCGGTCCGTTGCGCTTCCGCAATTTCTTCGAAGGTATTGTGTACCCCCAGGCTCAGGAGCTTGTCGGTGTTCGTACACTCAAATAGTCCGAGCGCCGCCTTGTAAGCTCGGCGTATCAGGGTGTTGATATTATTCCTTTCACATTGCATCCAGTTGTGGAAGGCTGCAACGTGGGTGACGTGGCTGATTACGAAGGAGTGCACAAGCCGAATCAAGCTTTCCTCCTTCATCCCGGCCTTGCGGTTGGCGACCCGTCTGATGAGACGTATTGCGTTGGCAATCTTGGCTGTAAGGCGGGAAATAGTCTCACCGTTGCCCCGTCGCTTGTCTATAATCACGCCGAGCACCCGGATTTTGTCGACCTCCGGGATCACGTGGCCGTTCCTCGTCACGATCTTGATGGCCTCGTAATCCCTCGCTTCGCTCTTGTTACATCTGACGTACACCGGAGGTAAAACCAGCAGTTCTGACTTGCTCGGTGAGCAGATCAAACCGGAACCGTTCAGCTGGTCTTCGATTGCGTCGACGGCTTCTTGCAGCGTGCTCTCAATGTGACCATCGCTGCCTGCCAGAACCCACAGCGTGATGTCATCGGCGTAGATGGTGTGCCGGACGCCCTCGACGCGAGAGAGTCGCTTGGCCACCCCCCATCATAACGAGGTTGAATAACAACGGCGAGATGACCGAGCCCTGGGGGTCCCGACACTGCCGAGCCTCTTCTCTGGGAGCCGTAGATCGCCGGCGCAGAGCTCGGTAGTCCGCCACGTCAGAAAGTCCTTGATTTAATTGTACCTTCTTGCGCCCATGCTGAGTCTGGACACCTGGGCTAGGATCGCAGAGTGCTTCACCTTGTCGAAGGCGCTCTGCAGGTCCAGCCCCAGAATGGCCTTGTTGTCTTTCGTTAGGGTGTCATCGTCAATGATATCTTTCTTCAACAGAATCATCGCGTCTTGGGTGCTGAAGGAACGCCGAAACCCGATGATCGTATAGTCCCGAGTCCTCCAGGTAATCCTGCCACCTACACATGAGGACGTGCTCCAACACCTTGCCCACGCAGGACGTGAGCGAGATGGTCTGGAGTTTGTCCGTGTTCGGCGGCTTGCCTGGTTTGAGGATGAGGATGGTCTTGGCAGTCTCCCACTGCTGGGGCAGTGACCCCGCACTCCAGCACTTGTTGTAGTAAGCGGTGAGGTTTTCGATGGAGACATCGCTGAGGTTCTTGAGCGCTCTGTTCGATATGTGATGCGGGCCGGCCGCTGACTTGCTGTTTAGTTCGTGCAGGGCCGCTCGCACCTCCTCGACGCTGATGTCGCGGTCAAGCTTCTCGTTGGCTTGACCGCCGTACTCGGGATGCCTTTCCGTGGGTGTAACCGGAAGGTACTTGCTGCTTATGCGTCTGATTACTTCAGTTTCCCCGTTTTCCTTGACTGCTCTGTGAATGATCTTTGCGAGGCGGTCGCGTTGGTGGGATTTTGTTTTAGTGTCGTCGAGCAGATGCCGCATCAAGTTCCAGGTTTTGCCTCAATGCATCTGCCCGTCCGCAGCATTACAGATTTCGTTCCACTGTTGCGTGCAGAGCAGCCGACAATGAACTTCGATGGTGCGATGCAGCCCCGCCACCTTCTTCCTTAGGCGCCGATTTAGTCGTTGCTTCTTCCACCTGTTTAGGATAGGTTGCTTTGCTTCGAATAAGTGCGCGAGGCGGCTGTCAACTTGTCGGCCTGCTCATCCGTTTCTATGATTTTGGCCGCCTCCTTGACCTACCCCGCTATGTGGGCTGACCATTCTTCTATGTTCTCGATTTCCTCCATCTCCGTTGGTAACAGGCTATGGAAGGCATCCCAATCCGTAAAATTATGTTTTCTGGTGTCCTCCGAGGCCTTGACCTCTTCCGGTATGATGATCTCTACGATGTAGTGGTCGCTGCCGAGCTCTGACCCCGTATGAGCCAGGAGAGATTCCCCTTCTCGTCGTTCTTCACGAACGTGAGGTGCGGCGTCGTATATCCCTGGACACAGAGCTCCCAATCCTTGTAGGATCAGTCGGGTCTGTGATGAGGGTGAAGCCCAGGTCTAATGTGTCTTGGAACAGATCTCGCCCCTTGGCCAATTGCTTGTTATATCTCCATGCCGGGTGTGCCGCGTTGAAGTCCCCGCAGACGACGAGCCTGTGAGTCCCCGCCACGGTGCTGGCTCTGTGAAGGAGCGTCTTGAATTTTTACTTCCAGTGTGAAGGGCTACTGTAGACGTTAAGCAGAAAGGTGCTCTTCTTTTGTTTCTTGCCCGTAACGACCTCGATGAGAGTGTATTAAATTTTACTATTGTGCAACTCGTGCTCAATGAAGGTGAGTCCCTTGCGAACCAATGTGCATATCCCTCTACCGCCGCTGACCTTCGGAGACTTGGCGTATACCCGATAACCGGGTAGCGACACTGCATCAGTGCGAGTCTCTTGTATTATGATTATATCGGGCTTGCCTGCTAGTTGTGTTATGTGTTGCTGCAACACTGCCTTCTTGCTAGCGAAACCGTTACAGTTCCAGTGCCAGGTCACGAGACCCTTTACTGCTGTGGTTGTTGCTGTTGCTGGAGCGGCCATGATTGTTGCTGATTGTACTGCTGCGTTATTTGCTGTATTGCGTTCGTTAACTGCTGACACGTCCACTCGATGGCGGCGAACCTGTCATTAATCATCTTGGTGAACGTTGTTTAATATAATCTTTGAGCCCGTCCAGGTGTTCCTCGATTTGGTCGACCTTGTCTTTCAGGTTGTCCACCCGGTCGTTGAGCTTGCGCTCCTTCAGGTTCTCGATCGCTCGTCTCTTGGGTGCCGGTTCCTTCTCAGCGGATGTTGATGGTACAGCGCTGCTGATGCTGTGTGTGGGTTCACATGATACCGCTTGGGGCGTTTCGTTATTGGTGAAACGGGTCGTCAGAAGCTTCTTGATTTCCACGATCTCGTTTGCCATCTTGCTAATAGTGGCCTCTTGCCTACTGACTTTCGTCTCGAGCTCGTTGTTTTTGCGCCTGAGAGCCTCGTTGGCTTCCTTCAACGTCCCCATCGCCTGGTTTTCCCTCGTGTTGCTGTTGTTGTTGTTGCCATCGACGGTCTTGCTGGTGCTAATGGTCTTGGTCGTTGCGGCGGTCGTTGCGGTGTTGGACGTGGTGGTGGTGGTGGCACGCCCCTTTGCTTTCTTTGCACCGTGCCTTGCTGCATCGGCCCAGCTCACGCGGTCACGTGACTGCGATCGCTTACGGCTAAGGCTACGCTGTCTACTCTCGCTGGCCCTGCGCTTCGAGACGGAAAGTGATGTTCGCGACCAGCTGGGCCGGCAGGTGTTGCGGTTGCTGACATCAGCGATGGAAATTCTTCAGCTCTGAGAGATGCTCGTTGTTGCTGCTGCGCTTGTTGTTCGGCCATCTTGCACTCCCATTGTCTCCTTGTAACTACGTATGGGACTTTGAACCTATTCTTGCAAACCTTGTCACCAGTCAGATGTGGCCCTCCGCACAATCTGCAAGTGGGGGTACATCTATGGTCTTCCTTGGGGTCAACAGCCCGGCAAGCAAAGCAAGCCCTCACGTGAGGGTTTGGTCAAACGTCGCGGCGGAGGCCCACCTTTCCGCACTGCTTGCATACATCGCATTGTTTCCGATATAGGCTGCACTTGGTGAGAACGGGACCATAGCACACGTAATTAGGGACCTTCAGGCCCTAGAAAGCCACGATGACTGTGGTCGAGCTACCAATCCTCTTCGCGCCAAGTGCCAAGGGACTTCTAGAGTTAACAATGTTCCGGTCGATTGCGGCCGTGGAGTCCTCTATTGGGATACCTCTAATAATGCTTTAACGGTGCCATATGGCGCGGTTTGATATGCGCCAACCACGTGTTCCTTGCCACCAATGCAGATCGATTTTATCTCGGCGTAACCGGATGCACGTATATCGTCGGGGGTACTCACCACCATGATGTTTTGTTGCAAGTTGGGGCAAAATGCGTCCGCTGCTCCGTCCTCCCTTGATACGTTCGCCGCCGTCATGATGGCTGATGCCACGGTGGCGGTCTGAGTCCTCGCGATGTTAAGGCCTCCCCGAGGCCGCACTATCACCTTGGTCTCCTCCCTCGTTAGAGCATCCGGCATCCTTGCTGCCCTCGTCACCGAAGCTTTCACGTTCCTGGCAAAGTTCTTCGTCGTAGGTCTTGACTGGCGAGCGGCAGTCCCCTGGCCGGCCAAGGTCTTTATACGCCGGCCTACGTGCGACCTGTCTGCATCGTCATTGAATTCCTCCGAAGAAATTTGTTCCCCTTGAATTTCAACACACATCTGGCTAACGCCGGAATTCGCCGGGGCCCGAACAATGGACGTCTCCATCTCGGTCGACATGTTTGTATAGCCGCCGCCCGAAGACGACGGCCTTTCCTCGCAGAGGTTGGGCCTGGCTATGGGCAGATCCAAGCTGTTCGATTAGGCTTAGTGGAACGGCGCCGGCCTCCACGGAAAGTCCCGGGAAATTGGCGAAAAATCGTACCTTTTGGTAGCCACCGGTACCGGTTGATCACCCGCACTCTCACAGACACAGTGATAATAGTTATACCGCGGTAAAAAATAATTAGCACTGCAAAAGGGGGTATGAGCCATGGTATGAGCTGACGCGCTCATATCGGCTCCGGATTTTGTGACCAATTTTGCAGTCTAGGTTAGTTAAAAATTTGTAGTTGCGCGCTTGAGTATCAGTTCACTTTTAGAAAGGCTCGCGATATTTTTTTCTTTGCAAGATGCGTACTTTAGCGGAGACGTTGTTTAACCGCAAACTGTAGAAAGTGTTAATATCCTTCTTTTATTAAGCCCCTCACCAGGTCTGGCCATCTTGACCTGACAAGTGCAGAGCATACATTACGCGATAACGATCGTGTCTGCAAAGCATTCCGGAGCTTGGAGTGAAATTGAACATATCTTATTTCAAAGCAGCTGACGTCGCCGCCGTACGCCGTTCGCTCAGTCGAGGCGTCACCCCACCCGCTATTCTGGTCCAGTTGCAGAGCTTTGTTGCGAAGCAGAAATGTTTCGAGGCGCGTGGAGCTCTATCTGGTCTAGCGCAATTGGGAGTGCTTCCACGCCTGTATTTGAATGATAATTTAACTCGTGAGAACCAAGAGCTCTTTCGGATGGCACGGCTAAAGAGCAAGGACAAAAATTATAAATTTTGCTGGACAAAAAACGGCAGAATTTTCGCAAGGAAATCAGAAGGCGCGTCGCTGCTCAGAATAGATAGGAAGTCCGATCTTTATAAAATTGTTTGAATATGACCAGGGGCGCTATAACGTAAAACTATTCCAAACTTTTCTATTCCAATTCTGCTATCAGCCTTCCACAATTGGTCAAAAACTTTTTTGGACCACGCTCACTTACCTGTCTGTCCCACGACGTCACGAAAACCGCGATACCTCCCGATCTGATATCATGTGTACACACTGATTATGCATGATTTGACAGAAAAAGGAAAATCAGTTGTTTCTTTGCAGCTAATGGTCCAGCAACTAGCAGAAAGCATGGTAGCGCTCGCGGCAAGAGTGACGCGTATCGAAGGACACGTGGCGCCTGCGGGTGCTAAACAAATCCAAGGCATCAATCATGGCGACCAACTCAACTAGAGAGCTGGTAGTGTGGCAGTGGAATTGCGCTAGCTTCAAAAAGCGCAAGGCTCCGCTGCTACAGTTCGTTGCCTCACAGGCGGACAAACCGCACGTCATAATCTTACAAGAAACTTTGGGTAGCGAGGCGTCCCTGCCCGGCTACCGGGTCGCCTCGTCGAAATTCGAACAGGGTAAGCGCGGAGTGGCGACCCTCGTCGCGAACAAATGCTCTTTCCAGGAACGAGATTTGAAATTAGGCAACGCGAAAGCGGAGGTAACCGTGATCGAACTCATACCGAACAGTTGGCTGAAAAACAGCGTATTCGTAGTGAACGTGTACAGCCCGCCCTCTGACCACAGACAGTCGTTCACATCGATAATAACGAAGGCGGCCTCAATGGCCAGGGGGGCCCCAGTAATAGTGGCAGGAGATTTTAACGCGCCCCATGGAGCTTGGGGTTACGCAAGGCCAGTGCCTAAGGGAGAGCGGCTATTGGTGGCAGTCACTACGTGCTCGCTAGAGCTGGTGACGGACCCCCGCTATCCGACTCGACTAGGCACGTCGGTGGCGCGGGACACGACGCCCGACCTGACCTTCGTCAAGAACGTGCGAGGGGCAGAGTGGCGCAACCTGCACGAGAACCTCGGCAGCGACCACTACATACTGGCGGTCACGATCCCCATCAGGGCGGCACCGGCGAGAGAATTTAAAGTCACCGACTGGGACGCCTTCCGCAAAATAAGGAAGGAAGACACAAACGAATACGCTGATCTAGACAGTCTTTTTAGAAGGCTCAGAGAGGACGTTAACACCGCGACGAGGGTTGTCCAAACTGAACTGAACGTGGAAAGGATAGACGCGAGATTGGCACACCTATTAGAGGCAAAGAATTCCATCACGGCCAGGTGGAAAACGCAAAGACTGAATCGCAGACTACGAAAGAAAGTAGCGGCACTAAACCGGGAAATCGAAGCGCACTCGATCGAGCTTTCCAAGCAACAGTGGAATGAGGTGTGCGCGTCGGTAGACGGACAAATGAGAACCGGGCGCAAATGGAACCTCCTAATGCAACTGTTAGACGAAAGGCAATCCAAAGATAGGATAGGATTTTACAATCGATAGGATTTTACAAAAGCAAAAGGAGCAGGGCAAAACAGAAAGCGAGTTCCTAAAGGAGCTGGCGGAGACGTATCTCCCGCTGGGCCCGTCAGGCGACGGCGACTATCCACAATACGCCGGGGCAGAGATCGAAGAACTTGACGCGCCCTTCACGGAATCGGAAATTTGGGATGCCTCACAAGGCCTCAACGGACGCTCCGCTACAGGCCCGGACGGGGTCTCGAACAAACTGTTGAGGAACCTAGACGGAAAGTCGGTCGAGAAGCTCACCGAAGAAATAAACAGAGTGTGGGAAACGGGACAAGTACCAGAGGTCTGGAAGGAGGCCTCGGTCATACTTATACCAAAACCCGGTAAACCACTTGCGGCGGAGAACATGCGGCCAATATCACTCACCTCGTGCGTAGGCAAGACGGCCGAACATGCCATACATAACCGAGTATCCCGGTACATAGAGAAAGAGGGCCTCTTCCCACATAACATGGTGGGCTTCAGACCGGGCCTCTCCACACAGGACGTAATGTTACTACTCAAGAAGCATATAATTGACGGCATGACCAGAGACACCAGGGGCATACTGGCCCTGGACATAACGAAAGCGTTCGACAGGGTCAAACACAGATTTCTAATGGAAACGATCTCGATGATGGGCCTCGGCCGGAAATTCCACTCTTACATAGGCTCCTTCCTCAGAGACAGGAAAGCCACGATCAAAATAGGACAGACCACTTCCGATTGGCACACGCTGGGCGCGAGGGGCACCCCACACGGGGCGGTGCTCTCCCCACTATTATTCAATCTGGCAATGAAAGGGCTCTCTGACCGGCTGACGAGAGTGACCAACGTCAATCACGCCCTGTACGCAGACGACATTACGGTGTGGTGCCCGGGAGGGTCCGACGCAGAAGTCGAGCAGGCTCTTCAAGAGTCGCTGGACACAACGGAAGACTACCTGAAGGAAACGGGACTCCGTCTGTCACCCAGCAAATCGGAACTGTTGCTGTACAGGCCCTCAAAACAAGGCATGAGGAATTTGACGCCGGTCGATCAAATACCGATCAAATTACATACGAATGCCGGCCAGCCGATTCCCAGAGTGGACACTATAAGAATCCTGGGGCTGCTAATTGAGGCGAAAGGTGGTAACACACAAACTGTCATGAAACTCACGTCCAAAACGGAGAACATGCTCCGACTGATCCTCAGGGTGACGAACCGCAGAGGAGGGCTCAGCGAGAGCAATCTCATCAGACTTTACCACGCCTTCCTCATGAGTCACGTAAATTACGTAGCCTCGGCGCTAAAATGGACCAAGAGAGACGCGGCCAAAATAGAGACACTGATGCGCAAGAGCGTCAAAAGGGTGCTAGGTCTTCCGATCACTACAAGCACGGAGCAGCTCGATCGGATAGGGGTCCACAATTCACTATCAGAAATCATCGAAGCGCAGACCAAGGCACAGGTCGCGCGGCTGTCGACCACCAGGGCCGGCAGGCGCATCCTAGAAGAAGCAGGGATAAATGCCGAGGCAGAGTGCAACGCACACAAGATTGCGCTCAGCGCGGCGGTAAGGGGCACTTTCAAGGTAGAACCGCTTCCGAGAAACGTCCACCCGCAATTCAACGAGGGGCGCCGAAAGGCGAGGGCCCTAGCACTGCTGAAATCGACCGGCAACTGCCCGGGCCTGGCGGCATTTGTAGACGCGGCCCAGTATGGGCGCAGCGACCGGTACGCGGCCGTCTCGGTACGCTGGGATGGCACGATAATTAACGCAGCATCGGTCAAGGAGGTAACGTCCGAAGTGGCCGAACAGGTAGCAATAGCCATGGCAATGAGAGACCCCGAACGTCCTTACGTCTACACAGATTCGCGATCGGCGGCAAGAGCATTCGCCTCGGGCTCGATATCCCGGGAAGCGGCGGCCGTGCTCGGCAGCGAGGGAGCCGCGGGTCAGCACATCGTCAAATGGTTTCCGGCCCACATGGGGGCCGACGTGCACCCCGAATTTCCCAACGCCAACGAACTGGCGCACGGACGCGCGCGAGGACTCACGCACCGCGGCGATCGTGGCGAGCGAGGTGGCGGGGAGGGAGGGGAGCACCGAGACCCGCTGCTCACCTTTAACGAAATAACAACACACTATCAGCTGTCGAGGAGGACCTTCCCACTCCCCCACGCTAAACTCACTAGACCACAGTCATCGATATTCAGAATGCTTCAGACAGGGTCGTTCCCCTCGAGAGGCAGACTGAGCCGTTATTCACCAGAAGTAGAGCCGCAATGTCCGGATTGTGGCGAATCTTACTGCTCGCTAGCGCACATTCTCTGGCAATGCTCCGCGTTAAGCGGCACCGTGTTCACTAAAGAAGACTGGGTGGACGCCCTGCAAAGCGACGACCACCAGACCCAGCTCCGGGCCGTCCAGAGGGCTCACGAAAGGGCGGAGGCTCACGGGCTTCCCGTCCCAACGTGGGTGCGGCCCGCGACCCCTGCCGCCCACTAAAGCAAGAGTGGGTGGGGAGGGGTTCCTCAGGACACATTAAAGTTATTTCCTCCTCCAGTTGTTTCTGATTCGACCCCTTTTCGCCATTAGTCTTCGGCTATTGGTAAAAAGTTTTCGGGCTGGACCCACATCACCTGCCTGTCACGCGACGTCACAAAACCGCACAAACTCACCGCGTCAAAGTAACGTCAACGCGATAAGGATGCATTAATATGCCGAACAAAACTGAATTTTCTTCGGAATAGAACCTTGTAACGTTCTGCAGTACACATCAAAATACAAGCTCAGGAAAGCACTAAAACGTTCGGATTTGAGCGGTTATAATATATTAGGAAATAGACCTCACATACCTCATGCTTTCTTACCCTTAAAGAGTGGCATTGGTCAAAAATGTGACGAGACAGTTTGTTTCCGCAAACGTTCTATAGAGCATTTCCGTTCTTTTTTTTTAACTCATTTTGTTGTTTATAATCATGTACTCATTTTTACTGTGGCGTGAAAACTAATCGTGTGGCATGGTGATAATTGCACGCGCCAGATGCATGCACTTCTCGAACCTGCATGTGTGCATATACGTACATGTATCATAAATGCGTATAATGTGTGTATCAGTGTATGTATATGCATTTATCGCTTCACTGTATTTCTTTTTCTTTTTTTCTTGATATTGTAGCAGTTTGTATGCTGCCTGTCACGCTCTGCCACTCAAGCCCAATGTGGCTTTGGCAGGCCTGATGACTGTATAAGGTTTTATATAAATAGTGAAAGAGATTATTATTATTATTATTATTATTATTATTATTATTATTACATCGCTACGTGCCGCGGAAACATCTGAAATTTCAAACCGAACGCCGTTTTTCATTCTCCTCGCGGCCGCCGCGCTCCAAGACGAAGGATGACGTACTCGCGTCCCTGCGCCTACGTACTCGAGTCCGCAGTGTGACGTCGCTCGTAGTGACACGTGACTTCGAAAATTATTCAAGACAACATCTGTTATTTGTGTGGTCTGTTGCTTGAATTGACGAATTGAAGTTTAGAGAAATAATAAAACACACAAACGGAATGTCTGCGTGTTTTTTGCTTTACTTCGCACCGGAGCAAGACAGATGTACTTCCGCTTCTACTGCTTGTTCCCACGGTCGTGCGGTCACGTGCGCAGGTACGAAAACTATGCCATTTTCTACCGTGTTCCAGCGCGTGATCACGCTCTGCGATCCGTTGGTTCTGCCTCAGTATTTGTGCAACACTGAATTATACCGCTACTCATGTGTCCTTCTGCACAGCGCGCAAAATCGTGCGCTGCGCGAAACGATCGATAACAGTTGACGCACAACGCCGCCAGCAAAAATGCGCATCGCCGAAAAAAAAAGCGAAGAGAAAAAAAAAGGAAGGCGCGAGGTCTTTGGGGTCTGGCATGGGAGAACGCAGGGAAGGAATTTCGCGTGCGAAGGCTACAGGGGGCGAGTGGAGAGGGAGTCTCGTTATGCAGTGGAGCCCGCCCGCTGAAATCATGGGTTCTCGGCACTGAAATATTTCTGTGTGTGCTATTAATGAGCCGACTTGAAAAAAAAGTTTTTGCGGAAGAACGCTCCCTAGAGGACACGTAACCATTTCCAGCGTTTAACCAAAATTTGCTATGGGGCCGGGTGAGGGGCCCTTTAAGGTGTGTCTCGCTAGGACACAGAGAAGCAACGCGTGAGTGCGTGTCTCGCACGTGTACTCATAAGACGACAGCGTTTTTAGTATCGCCTAGAGCATGCGTGGTAGGGGTTAGAAATAAGCTCGAATGTTAGCGTCGTTTGCAGGGCGTAATTTGTGCAAATTCTTTTGTTTCTTCATTAGTTCGGGTTTTTTTCTGGACAAGAGAAAGAGAATGAAGTCGCCAGGAAATGAAAGAATTGCAGAGCTTGTTCGGAATATGTGGATTTCTTTGAAAGGAAGCTTTGTCTTCACGACCTGTGCTTGTCTAGCCAAATTCCTGCAGAGAATATATCCTCAGGTGTGGCACCAGAAACCGTGGTCCAGGTGTCGTCCATGCCCAAATTAACGAAAGTGGTGAAGCGCATCCCGTGCTGTATCTGAGTGAAAAAGTGACACCGCGAGAAGAGGCGTTTGGCTAAACGCCTCCTAAAAATTTAAGACCTGCGCGCTGTCATATGTCACGTGAGCAACGTCACATCCGGCAGGCGATCGCCTCCGGTGGGCGCGCGCGAGGAATCAAGGAAAGCCCGTAGTCGACGTCGCAGTGCTCGCGCTGCGACGCGCTGTGGCGCTGGGCCAGCAACAACCAGCTCGACGTTTCATGTATCGTTATGGCGTAGTTTTGCGTTTCTGTACTAGGTGTGCGTTTCCGCGCGTGATCAACGCGCGTGGTGGTGCCTAAGTTGTGAATTGCGGCTATCAGCATGCCGCACAAGTGCTGCGTGCCGAAATGCCGGGGAAACTACGACGAAGACCCGAACATTCAAGTCATCTAATTTACGAAAGACGACTCCCAGCGAAACAAGTGGCTGCGTGCCATACCACGCAAGGACTACCAAGTTACAGCTTCTTCAAGCGTAAGGATTGCTTTAATTAACTTGTTGCGTACCTTCATGCGCGCTTTTACGGTGCGAAAAGTTCATTGTCAGTGCGAACACATTGAGCGTTAGGCCTACAAAACGTTGCATCGCTGAGAGGGACTAGGCGTTGGCGGGACTCTTAGAATGCTGCCTATGGCTGACCGACGAAAATTGTCGCATTCGTATTTCGCACAGAGGTGGCGTAAAGCAGGCAGAGTTGCTTTTTACTAGTTTTATGTCGTATATTTGCCATATTGTTTCAGATTAATAATCAAATATGAAGAATGTCTTGCAAAGAAAAGGTCTCTAAGTAACGCCAGTTCTCGCCGTTGAGTGCAGTCGAGAGCTCTCAACGTTCTGCAGTTGGGAAGGAATAGCACTGCTGCTCGAGCTTCATGGAAGTTATTTTTCAATCGGACATCGCCGTAGACGGTGCCATCTCCGATCTATTCTGCCATGCAAGTACGCTATCACTTTGCCGTAATAAAAAGGCTGACCACTAAACACTATGTTCTGTGCGATGATCCGCGCGAGCATGAGCCAGCTAGTGATTCCAGCGGTTTTGAGCTGCCCAACTGTTTCTGATATCGGGAGGAAAAGTAAATTGGTCACGGAAGCGGATTCAAAGCTTTATTTCTTGAAACCAGACACATGGCCATTGATTTACGCAGTTGGTGACGCTAAGCTTCGTTGGCGATGCTTTCGGTTTTCGTCATTCGATCAATTCGGTGTTAAGTTGAGCATGCAGCCGTAACATTTGTATTCGCTCTCATAGTTAATTTGCTTAATCTGCTTGTTGTACGTTCTTCCATGCTCTTCAGCCGCTATGATTCTCGCGGAATGATCTTGCCGAGCTGAACGACAAGAATAATTGTGAAATAGAAGCATGCCTTTTCAATCTTTTAGCGCAAGTTAACTGAGGAGCACATGTGTTTTCTGTAAAATCGTTCGTTTAGCCTGTTCTTGCATCTCGAAAGAATCTAGTCTGCTAGTACTGGAAAAACTGATTTGAGCAGATATAGATAATATGACTACTATCCTTTTGGAGACACTATGACATCGTTTTGTGATACAGCCCCCTGTTTTTGTTTTTGCAGGTCTGTGCGCTGCACTTCCATGAAAGCTTTATTATAAAAAAGTCTGTCTATCATGACCAAAGGATTGGAAAGGTTATCCAGACCACTTTGCCGGTACCCCGACTGGACCCTAAGGCTGCGCCTTAAATATTCAAGGACTACCCATCATACTTGTCCATACTATAGTGTTCTAAAGCAAGAGAGGAGCCACAAGATTGACTGCAGCGACTGGAGTCCTCCTACCATGCAGAGGCATTGGCGGATTCATTGTCGTCACATAGGACGGAAGTTAGCAGGTATCAGTTCCAGACATTAACAGAGCTTAAGGCATGTCTGAAGGGATCCTCGTTGCTAGAGAAGTGATGAGTACTGCATACTTCGTCGAGTGTAATGTTTCTGTTGCTAACCGGAGGCACCATGCTAAGTATTGAAGCTGCTGTTGTAATAAGTGGCAGTATGGGCATAACTGTATGCCATCAAAAGGTCAAACTTACCAAAGTAAATGACTATCCTGACCCCAGCAAGGTTCAGGATATTAGATGCATCCTAGAAATTCTAGAGAATTTGTCTAACTTTAAGTACAATCTATCATTCCTGTAGATGTAGTAAAAGCTGTCGACACCCTGCTCCAGGTTTTTGAACAGCAGCTACCAGTGGAAACGCGAAGTGTCCTTAAAGCACTGAAAGTACAGCTGGAAATAGCCACAATGAAAATGTCCAGATATTCACCACGTTTGATGGTTATTGCTAATCTTCTCTTTACAAAATCGCCACACGCTTACAAATTCCTGCGACACGCAGGTGTTATTACACTTCCTCACCGTGCAACTATCAGAAAGCTTTGTGTATCATGCGAGCTACATGTCACCGCAAGGACAAACGAATGAAAATTTTTTGTCTTGCATGAAGAAGCGTCTGAAGTGTCTCCAGTCTCACGAGTGCATACTGGCTTTGATGCTTCATGAAATTCACTTGAAACCATTCTTGGATTACAAGGGCGGCAGTTTTTGTGGAGCTGCCTTTAACTCGTCTGACGCTGCCAGGACGGCCCATGTTTTATCTTACAAAGTATGGTTTCATCTTTTAATGAGGTCTCTCACATCCTTTTTGTTAAAACCATTGACGCTGCTATGTTGCATAATGTCACCCTAAAAGTCGTGACTGGTTCGGAGTCACGCGGGTACAAAGTAGTGCGTGTTTTTACTGACAACAATGCTATCAATAAAAAAAGAGAGAGAAGTGGTTCTTGTAGGGAAAGGAGGAAAGGCTGGCACTATCTTCTGCAACCCTTGCGGGAGCATGGCTCAGCGCCAGCGGGAGGGGCGCATATGGGAATGAAGGAAATAGAACGCGGAGAGAGTCGCCACGGCAGCAGCGGAGCAGCCCGCCCTGGAAGGCCCAGTGGCTTCGACCGGAGGAGTGGACTGGTGATATACTTAGGAGGTGGCCCAGCAAAAGCGAAGTTTAGGCGGATCAGGAGGCCCGAGGTGGTGAACAGCCGTTAGGCTATTCGTCTTTGAAGAAATTTCCTAGAGTCTCGCCGATAGCCCCGATGAGTCGAGGTACTCGATGACACTTAGGAAGGCTGGTAGCTGATTACGACTGGGGAAGAGGATGTCTTTCTGTCGTGAACGTGGAAGCCGCAGGCGGGAGAACTCCTGCAGAAGTCGGCCCCGGTGCTGCAGGTGAGCAGGGCAGGCCAGCAGAAGGTGCTCCAGAGTCTCTGGGTCACCGCACAAGGTACAGGCTGGCGAGGTGGCTTTCCCAAGGCGGTGCCGGCGGGCTGCCGTCCAGTAGCAGCCAACCCGCAGTCACAGAAGCAACGAGGTATCCCTTCGTGGGAGGCCGTGCTGTGGAAGAGGCCGTGGAGGCCGTCCCAGGGATACCCGTTTATCCGGATGGCAGGCGATGATGTGCCGGCGCAGCCTCTGTCTTGTGAAGTCCGCGGCCATTACAGCTGGGCTGAGGGGGACGCTTGGGTGGTGGGCGCTCTTTGCGAGAGTGTCTGCCTCTTCATTGTCCGGGATCCCTACGTGCGCCGGTAGCCAGTGCGGGGATAGTGAGCATCCTGCATCCTCAACGGCCGCCAGTCTTGAGGAGAGCCGTGCAACCCCAAGGCTAGCGTTGTCAGGGCTCTGCAGGCAAATCAGCGCCGCCTTGGAGCCGCAGAAAATAGCTGCCGGAGTCGTTGGTACCTCCTCTGCCAGTAGGTCCACAGCAAGGTGGATTCCTGCTAGCTCTGCTGCGGTAGAGCTTGCATGTCCCGGGAGACGTCACACCTTGCTCTTTTGTAGGGCCGGTGCAACGCAGGCTGCTGTGGATGAGCCCGTCTCCGGTATCACGGATCAATCGACGAAGATGGGAAGGTGGTCCCGAAGTCTCTCTTGGAGGAGAGAGGCTGCCGTCTGCTGTAGGGCACATGTTGGGGAACGGTTTTTCGAGACACCTGACAGCTCCGTCGAGATAGGGATTGGTGGTCGATGTGGTGGGCGAGGCTGTAGGGCGTTTGCAGGCGTGTCCCCTATGACTTCCCTATAGAGGCCACACAGCCGTTCTATGTGTGATGCTGGCCGGGAGCGCAGGCGGGTCAGGAGTGCTTGACTATCTCAGCAAGAGTGGAAAGACAATGTCAAGCTTTTGCAATCTTCCAAAAGCTGCAGTTTGGGCATCCACATCCCTGCGACCCGCTGAGACCTCTGTTTTACATGGTTGACACAGTCCACCTCTTGAAGTGTGTGCGCAATAATTGGATAAACAAAAAAAGCATGGCACCAATTTCTATTACCCGAAGTTTGAGATCGCTAGTTATACAACTGACAGTGATCATATCATGTGGGCTTTGTTTGAAGCACTGTGCAGACTACAAAAACTGGAAGAAGGGTGTTTGGTAAAGTATGGCCATCAGTTAACCTCAAAAGCTTTGAATCCGTGAAAGTTAGAGTGGCAAAACGTGAAGATTGCACCACAAGTACTCAATCAATTTACTGTATAAGGGCTTCTGGCGCATGCCAATGACATTGACAGAGCAGCAGGAACTGCAAACTTTATCAATGTTATTGTTTGCTGGTGGTCAGTGGTAAATGTCAATACAGCTTAGAAGCGCTTCCAAAAACGTGACCCTCTTCAAGAGC
This sequence comes from Dermacentor variabilis, assembly GCF_050947875.1. Taxonomy (NCBI): domain Eukaryota; kingdom Metazoa; phylum Arthropoda; class Arachnida; order Ixodida; family Ixodidae; genus Dermacentor; species Dermacentor variabilis. The sequence goes on along the minus strand of NW_027460467.1, from coordinate 416,465 downwards.
CAGTCAAAGCAATGGAAAATTATGAAAAAATACAATTTCTTGAGAAGTTTCAAGACTGGCTGGACATATGGATTGCACTACGTTTTGACAATGGTGTTTCCACTCGTGAAACAGTGCGTTGTGTCTTACGTCCTGTGGACTGATGGAATTCTCTCGCTACTGCCTTGAGGAACTTAAGATGCGCTACGTGCTTCTGGGAAAAGTTCAGACCGATCCACTCGCGGCAAAGTTCGGTCAATACAGACAACTTGCGGGCGGTCAGTAGCATGTTTCTATTCGACAAGTGTACGAGTGTGAGGTAAAACTTCATTTGCAAAATTCGCTGCCCGTTCTACCAACTGAAGAACTCAGGCTTCCTCAACCGAGCACATGACAAAAGCAGAACTTTGATAAAGCCTTTGGCATTGAAGTCACAGATTCTGACCTGGATGCTTTGTCTTCAAAAATCCCAGTGATCACATATGTAGCTGGGTATTGTGCTCGTGCTGCTTTTAAGGCACTGAAATGTAAAGAATCTAAAAGAAACCTTGTAGTGGCTAGGAAAGTGGAGGAATACCATGAAATAGCCTTATCGACGCCCTTAACATGGGTGGTCTTTGTTTTCCAGCACCAGTTGTAAATGCTGTGATGTATGCGCATGCAGTAATAGAACAATTTCTATCTAAGGAACACTACCTTAGGTTCCTGAAGTTAGAAGACCAGCAAACTGCTCTGATATGCTTAACAACAGAGGTCTTACCAGAATTTAACACTTACACATGCCTGAATGGCCATAGACCTGAACAAGTCATGGACCTATTGCGGCATTCAAAAGCAGACGTTCTTCTAAATAACATGTGCAAAAGAAGAAATGACCTTCTGTCAGCGTCATCTCATAATGCGGAATTAAAAAAAGGTAAGCTAACTGTCCTGTCCAAAAGTTAGGTTAATTTCATGGCTTTCTGCTCTTTTCTGCAACTTTGCCTGGGTAATTTGTTGTGGTCATTGCGTTTTTTGGACAATTTTATAACTGAAGTTTAATACATCACCAGTCAATGTGTTCCTTGTATTTCACCGTGCATGTGCTTGTTTGTATGTGGAGTGTTTATTGTTTTGATTTGCTTTCGCAGTACCATATTTTTGAAGGGAACCAAGTTTCTAATTCCAGTCGCTTGCAGTTATTTTCAAGCAATATATCTTTTGCCTAATATGTACGTTGCTCGAAGTTTTGTGTATTTTTTACTGCGAACCATGATTGCTTTACTACTTGACGAATTGCGTACACACAGAGGATGGCTTGCGCTGCTGACAGCTGTGCGTTGCTTCATTATTTTGAAGGTGTTTGTTGCGTTGACCTGTTCTTCCCCTGTATCTGACATTCTCCAAATCTTAAGTGTGTTCATGAGTAGAATTTCTTTATTTATTGATATTTAAAGGGTATGTTCCTTCTGCAAGGTTGTGGTGGCTACCTTGCAGTTCAATTTCG
>NW_027460467.1:335000-410000 GCF_050947875.1 Dermacentor variabilis | reverse complement strand
CAGCACCAAGGTCAATTAGCTCACTGCTGCTGCCACGCTTCCTCACTCTAGCGTTCTGAGTGCGAATTTCCGCAATTATCGAGTGAGATGCCTTCACGTTTGCTGGTGCGCGCGTGACACCATGCTTCTTAATTTAGTTAGTATGCTGAAGTTTATACGGCCGATAAAACTACTATCATTACCTCGCATAGCTGTCGACTAATTTGCTCTTGCTGTCGATGCTTCGCCTTTCTGGCGAAACTTCAACTTTTTTTATTAGCGTCGTTTAACAAACAGGCTAAAGTAACCGCAAATCTGCATTGTGAATTTTCACAGGAAATACGCAGCAAAGAGTTGGTTCGGGATAGTTGGTAATCCATACTTATTGGTGTTCTAGCTCAGAATCTGAAAAAAAAGGCCACAATGACACAAATGGAACCGGCACTAAGCGCCTGTTGCTTTCGCATGTTCCTACTAGCCTCGATAATCACAGCGCCGGAGCATTCGTCTCGTATGCGGGAAATACTGAGTACCTTTCGCATACGAGTACCTTTCGGGAGGTACTGAAAAAAGCCCACCGGTTTTTTCTAATGGGCACAGATGTTCCCTGGCCTGGAGCTGGGCTTCTCGGGAGAGACCCAATAGAGATTTCCTGAGTTGTCTCTGGGCGCCTCTTGTCAAATCACAGACGACTTTGTTGATGAGCATCCGCCGCGAGCCAAGCGCTGCTGCCGGATACCCGCAGGTGAAATAGGCACACGCCTGCTTCCGGCCTGATGCTCGGTCGTTATGGGACCTTAACGCATGGAGAAGGGTGTTTGTCTCCGACCAGAAGGCATCCCAGCCTCAGTAGGTGCACTTGGGGCACCACATGGGAAGATGCGCCATGAGAGCGGCTCAAACCTCCTTTTTTGTTGGACGGGATTCGACGGGAACTTTTGGCGCAGGCTCCTTTCCCAAGCTTATCACCCCTAAATAAAGCCAAACCGCCGGCCGCGGTACATTTGTGGCCCTTTTGAACCAGTTCATGGGTGCCCGGCGGTGGTGGGAATTGAACTCACAACCTTGGGCAGCCGAGGCGTATTGCTCTATCAATTAGGCTTAACAACCAGACAGAACGAAAAAGGCCCTTAGTCCCTGTTTCGTTCGTTTCTTTGTGCGCCTTTTTGTATATTCTGCGCTAAAACACTATTAAGTAAGGCATTACGTACTTCTGGAAGCGCGGCTATCCTAATATCACCGACCATCGTCTGCTAAGGAATGAAACTTTGGCCACACTGCTTATCAGTAGCATAGCCGGTGGACCCCGCTAATTTCTTTTAGTTTCGAATACTCAACTATAGCCTCAAACCACGCGGAACATAGGATCATACCAGCCTTAAGCTTGCCAGCCGCGCCCTCTCCTGGCTACTCCTGGCTAGAAACCTTAGCATACTTCGCTTCGTACTGAGCTATTGCGAGAAATCTGTAATTTCGGTGTGGTTAATATCCCTCGGTCTGCTGGTGCAAGACAAAGCTTGTCGGCACCAAATGGCGTGGCCAGACTGGAGCACATAAGCGCGAGCGCGCACTCCAGCCCTGTCGTGCACATAGCATACCACTACAGTTTCACGTAGGTGCATCGGTAGCGTAGCGTAGCTACAGTTGCCGCGTCGGGGTGCCGCGACGAGAGTGCTCGCAGAGGACAACAGCATGCTATGATTGGTGTCTGCGGGTGAGTTAAGTCACGGCCCGAGAGCCAACACTTGGCGAACAAGGTGCTCTGCTTCCCGAGTTTCAAATTCACTGTGAGTACTCAGGCATAGCCTCCGAGCTTGCCATGTCGTAGGCGCCAAAATTGGAAGTAGTAGCACCTTTGTGATCGCCCAAAATGACATTTCAACGGCGCGCTACGGTTACGTTCAGTGCGCAGAGCGCTGTGGGCACCACCCCACTGTGCCATAGCCTTCGCAATGCGAGGCATTGAAGAATGAGCGGGAGCACGGCAACAGCAGTTTTTTTAGAAAGAATAGTGTAAAGCCTCAAGTTATCATGTTACAGGAAACACTGACGTCTAACGTGGCCTTAACGGGTTTTAAAGCGGAGGTTGAGGATAGTGAGCATGGCAGAGGACCCGCAAATCTCATTAATAGAAGGTTGGCGTATATTAGGCATGATCTTCACATAGCGGATTGCAAGATTGAATATATGGGTAAGAAGATGCGGACATGGCGGATCGCAGAAGCCGGGTGAGTATCAGGGCGATGGGCCGAGCAGTTGGTGTGAAGGCCCATGTTTTCGAACTCCTGGCGGACAACTGCCTGGATCAAGGAAACCGTGACTGCAGGTGCGTTGGTGGGGCTGGAGTCGAAGGCAGCCGGATAGGCGGCCTCAATTTCACGCCAGACGATCCTGGTAATATCGCCAGTGTTGTTGGGACGAGGAGCATCGGCACAGGAAGATGTCGCTGGGGTGTTGGGCAAACGGGCTAACTGCTGGTGGATACGTCGGCTTTTAGCGAGTTCCAGGCGGCGGCACTCTTTAATTACTGCATCCACCATCGCCACGTTGCTGAATACGAGCAAGTTGAAGGCGTCATCGGCAATGCCTTTGAGGATGTGGGATACCTTGTCTGTTTCAGTCGTGTGCGTCAACTTTGCGGCGCAGAGACAAGACGTCCTTAATGTACGTGACACGGGGCTCTGTTGACGACTGCACACAGCCGGAAAGCGCCTTCTGTGCGTCAAGTTGGTGACCGTAAATGTTGCCGAACAAGCCTCGGAGCTTTTACTTAAGCGAATCCCAACTGGTGAGCTCATCTTCGTGCGTCCGAAACTAAACTCGAGGTGTGCCACCGAGGTAAAAGACTACGTTGGCGAGCATGATAGTAGGGTATCACCGGTTATTGCGCCTGACGTGTTCGTACAGGCTGATCCAGTTCTCGACGTCTTCCCCATCTTTGCCCGAGAATACGCCAGGATCACGAGGAGCAGGGAGAGTGGTGTAGGTCGTCGAAGTTGCAGCAGGTGTCGGAGGCGGCTGAGTCGAGTTGTCATCCCCGGCAGCCATGAAGGAAGGCTCGACGTGCCGTCCACTGCGAAGCTCCGTGACGAGGTACAGGGAACGTCCACCTCCACCAGATATGTTACGTAATAAGACGCCGATGAAAAGCTATATACAAGTATATTTACAACGTAGTGCGCCGCACTTGGCCAAGAGGCAACAGCCCGCGCTAGCCTCCAATCGTCGTCGTCGTCTTCTCACTGCTCGCCTCTTCGTCATTGGAAATACTATTCCGTAGCAATATCATGGTGGAGGTAATTTTAAGTCGGCAAAGGTAATGTCAGAGGATCGTTTACCTGATTAACCTGTACAGTATCCCCCGGGGCACGAAGCAGAGTTTCAAATCTCTCTTGACCAAGGCTAAGGATGCGCAGTTGCTTTTTGGAGGGGACTTAATGCACCCCATCATGTGTGCAAGTATGTTTATAGCACTTAATTATTAACGGGGAGAGACTATGGTAGCAGGCACTAGACTTGAATTTAATTCTCATTACAGACCATTCCTACCCCACCAGATGTGGCACGTCGACTTGTAGAAATTCGACACTTGATCTCACTTTTGTTCGGGGGGTGGTGGATTCGTCCTGGTCCAATTCTAATATAGATTTTGGTAGCGATCATTACATACCTGTGATTGCTTTGGTAGTGGCTAATAGAAAGGAGCGCACATTCAGGATGGCTGACTTGGATGCATTCAGGAAACGAAGAGCGCAAAGAATCGAAGATGAGGGAAATGAGTTGGCCTCGGAACAGTGGACTAGTCAACTGAAAGGTGACGTTGAGGTGACCACTAAGGAGGTTAAGACCGATATTGACAGAGAACAAATGTATAGACGCCTGGCGCATTTGTTGGTAGCGAAGCAGTCGATGTTAGCGAGATGGAAGGGTCAGAGGTTCAATAGAAGGCTTAGCATATAGCAATGATTAATCGGGAAATTGAAGGATATTGTCGGGTGCAAGCAGCAATCGGATGAAGTATGCAATTCTATTGATGGTCGTATTAAGAGGGGAGGCGCCTGGAGTTTACTCAGACAAACACTAAATCTAATCATGAGACAAACACTAACAGATGTGACAAACAGTAAATGTAATCAGAGGACTGTGATAGGTAAGCTGGTCCATCAGGCGTGTCGGGACTCCACGGAGCAGGAGTTGCCGGAGGATTTAGCTGACAGATACCTTCCGTTGGAGACCTGGCACGATACACCTGATGGATGGATGGATGAAAAACTTTATTAGGGTCCTTTAGGGCGCGCCCTAGCGCGCAGCGGGCCGCTCCCACGTCGGGACAGAGAGGCCGAGCCTCTCCGCTCCGTCGTGGGCCCGTTGGACAGCCCATAACTATTCTTCGAGGTTGGGGCTGCGTAGGACAGCCTCCCAGCGTGAAGAAGTGTTACTTTCGTCGCCGCGTAACACGGGGCATCGCCAGAGCATGTGAGTTCGCTAAGTCATTGCGTAGTGCACATGCATTTGTCGTCTGAATTTCGGGGTACATGTTGTGAAGAAGTCGGGGGTTTGGGTATGCCCCCGTCTGTAGATGCCTTAGTGTCAAAGCCTGAGGTCTATTGAGTTAGAAATGTGGGAGGGGGTAGATGCTCCGAGCCAAGTAAAAGTGCGTAGTAATTTCGGCGTACGAGGAAGGAGAGTCCCGATTGTCAGTACCCCCGGCGTCACGCTGCCCGGTAGCTACGTGGTTGATGATCCCTCGCGCAGCTCCGTGTGCCGACTCATTGAGGTTGGGCGGGGCACCCTCGATCTGTCCCATGTGGGCTGGAAACCAGATTAATGTGTGTCGCTTGATCTCTTTGCTTCCTAATATCCCGAGGGCCAGCTCGGATATGGTTCCTTTGGCAAATGCCCTAACAGCTGCTATCGAGTCAATGTAGATTGATGTCCTCTTGTCGTCCAATAAGGCCATCGCTATTGCAGCCTGCTCTGCGATTTCAGAGGACGTCGTCCGAATCGAGATTGCGTTCGTTATTTGGCTTTCATGATTTACGCTAACTACAGCGAAGGCCTGTTCGTCGGCGTAGCGCGCTGCGTCTACAAAACTGTTCTGCGAAGCCCGTTCACGAGCCTTTTCCAGGAGAGCCTTCGCACGCGCCCGACGTCTTCCCATGTTATGTTCTGGATGGACGTTTCGTGGGATCGGCGCGACAGTGATGCGGTCCCACTGCTCTCGAGGGATGCTGCAGAACTTTGTTTTGATTACTCTGGAAGGAACGCCCAGCTCCTGTAAGATGTGTCTTCCAGCTTGTGTGGTAGATAGCCTGATGAACTGGGCCCTCTCCTGTGCTTCCGCTATTTCCTCTAGCGTGTTATGCATGCCAAGTTGAAGTAAGCGTTCTGTGGGAGTGTATATGGGGAGGCCGAGAGCTCTCTTGATTGCCTTCCTGATTAATGCATTGAGCTTATCCCTCTCCGATCTTTGCCAGTTGTGCATGGCCGCGACGTAAGTGAAATTACATATTACGAACGCATGTACCAATCTCACGAGGTTATCTTCTCCGAGGCCTTGCTGCCGGTTGGCCACTCTTCTGATTAGTCTGATGGCATTGTCCGTCTTCTTAGTGAGTCGCAGCACTGTCTGGTTGTTCGAACCACTCGACTCTACCATCATGCCGAGAATCCGGATAGCATCCACCCTCGGAATATAGCCTCCGTCTTTTGTGCGCAGTTTTATGTCGCATTCGGCGAGTGGCTTCCATCCCTTTGGTTTCGGGCCTCTGCGCTTGGGTCGATAAAGTAGCAGTTCCGACTTGTGCGATGAGCACCGAAGGCCCGCGGACTCAAGGTATCTCTCGGTAGCATCAATCGCCTCTGATGTGATTTTAGAATATAGTGGGGATGAGAATACAGTTATGTATGGGGAATTTACTGAAAGTGATATAAGGGTGCCACTGCCGAATGTTAATGGTCGATCGGCATCAGGACCGGATGGAATTACGAATAAAATGTTACGGAATTTAGACAACGGGTCAATTGAGTTCCTTACACGGGAGATCAACAGTTGATGGAAGGAAGGCTCTTTCCTGGAAGAGTGGAAACTTGCAACTACTGTTCTGATACCCAAACCGGGGAACGCCATCGGGCTTGAAAATCTCAGACCCATTTCCCTGATATCGTGGTTGGGGCAAGTCGCTGAGCTTGTCATTTTAATTAAGCCAACGTGTTATGTTGAGCGAAACTGGGTCTTTCCGTACTCAATGATAGGATTTCGGCCCCGCCTCTCGACTGAGGATGCTACGATCAGGATTAAGCATCAGCTCCTTGACCGGCGGACAAGGGATACTGAGGTACTAATCGGACTTGATGTGGAAAAAGCTTTCGATAAAATCCGACATTCTTTCATTCTACAGGTGCTATCGGACATGAATATGGGGCATTCCGTTTGGTCAAGGCTTTCCTTATGAATAGAAGGACATGTCTGAGGTTTGGGGAGATAAAGTCGGAAGTCTTTAAATCGGGTTGTTGTGGTACTCTGAAGGATACGTACTCTCGCCTAGGTTATTCAATCTGGCTATGTCGAAGTTGGCTAATACACTGCACACCGTCCATGGTATTGGCTATTCAATCTATGCGGATTACGTTACTATGTGAAATGTCAGTGGTAGTGATGGAGAGCTTGAGGCTATGCCGCAGGATGTGGTAACGCTTGCGGAAGAGTATATGGGTCTTATGGGGCTCAAGTGTTCCACTAAAAAGTCGGAGTTGTCGATCTTCATATCTAAGAAGCTAGGTCGTAGGCTGAAGGATTCGGTACCGGAAGTTGATCCTTGCATTACAATCCATACTAGGGAAGGGTCGGTGATAGACAAAGTTGAAGCAATCAGGGTCCTGGGTATTGTTGTCTAGGCGAATGGATCGAATATTAGGACCATTCAGCGCTTACTAAGAAGACGGAGGAGGCCATAAGAATTATCAGAAGGATCTCTAATAGGCATAGAAGTTTAGGAGAAGGAGGTGTTATAGGGGCGGTTAGTTCACGCATTTATTCTGTGTCATTTCTCTTATGTGGCAGCTATGCTAAATTGGTATGGAGGGGGGAGAAAGATAAATTGGAAGCTTTAACCACAAAAGTCGTTAAGGCGACGCTTGGTCTGCCTGTGAGTAAGTCAAATGATATGTTGTTGCGACTGGGTTTGCATAATACATTAGATGAAATCGCCGAGGCTCAGCGTACGGCACAGAGAGCGGTTGCTAGGTACACCAGCGCGTAGGTATATTCTAGAGTCAATTCGAGAATCGGTGGCTGTGTCGCGCGATGGGGCGCGGCTACACGAGTTGAACGTGAACTTTAGGGCCAATATAATGAGTCGTCTGTTTCCGTGGAATCTGCACCCTGTGCACAATGTAGGGAGGCGGGTCGCGAGAGCTAGGGCTTTGTTGCGAGAGGCAAAGGATCAGGAGGAGGAGTCTGCGTTTGTTGACGCCGCATGGATTAATGGGAAAGATGCTCATTCGGTGGTGGTGGTAGATGGCAAGTGGAGCGTTAGAAATGCCGATTCCATTTATACAAAAGATCAGGCCGTCGCTGAGCAGGTGGATGTTGCTCTAGCACTAATTGATTCTAGAAGAGTTTTGGTGTTTGGTGACTCGCGATCTGCGAATAAAGCCTTCTCGAGGGGATTTGTTGCGGAAACGGTTAACAAACTGCTGCAGGGTAGGTATATCACTTCGCATATGGTTACTTGGTTCCCGGCGCACATGGGGTCCACGGAGGGAGCCCTGCGTAACCTCAGTGAGCTGACGCACATGGAGGCACAAGGATTAGTGGGCCATGCACTCCCTGAAGGAACTGGATCACCGGCTCCTGAGTTCGGGGACCATCTGTTAACCTTCAGCGAGATCACCAATCACTATTACTTAGGGCGCAGGGCATTCCCTGCCACATTCTAAATTAAGTAGGCCACAGGCAGTTACATTAAGGCTTCTGCAGACGTGAACGTACCCTAACCCGTTCATCCTGAATAAAATTATTCCGAACTGCGGGGTTTCAGTCCATTGTAGTAAGTGTGGAGGTTTACTCGATTTAGAACATATGCTTTGGCTCTACTTGGCGTTGGCCGATAATGGTTCTCGAGGTGAACAGTGGTGGCAGCGGATGCTGCACGGTGAAGTGCTGGCGGACCAACTCAGGACCGTCCAGAGGGCCCGCGTGACGCAGAGGGGCTCAGCCTCTCTGTCCCGACGTGGGAGCAGTTCGCATCAGTCCCCAGGCTGATCCCTCAGTACCTAAATAAAGTTCTTCATAGCATATACCATACGGCAAAGGGGATCACAGGCGATCTTTGATTGCCAATAACTCCGGTTCTGCTGAGCGCATCGAAGTACTTTTTTACGCCGACATAGTCATTAACTAGTCTGCTTAATGTCAAATGTATTTCTCGCCTTCGATGAAAAATGGTTCAGGGCCCCTTTATTGCCTTGAGTCGACGATTGTTCCTGATAAGGAACTCAGCATAAAACAATTATTTAAATTATGGTGCCTTATGAGCCAAATCCACGATCTGATTGGGAAGCATGCCGTAGTGGGCGACTCAGTATATTTTGACACTCCAGGAGCAGCTAAAGCGCCTGGCGCACACCTTCGGCCAGTGCAGCCCAGCTCGGCCACGTGCAAGGCATCAATGAAGAGGTGGGGGGGGGTTATGCTGGTGCCTGTGATAATGGGGGGGGAGGAGAAAGAAAGGCAGCCAGATTAACTAGATCTAGGGTAGAAAAAGGCAAGCAGTTTAACTATATCTCCTTTGTCAGCGCTTTTTCTGTCGTTTTCACTACGCCCGTCTCTTACGCTCTTAAGTTTCCTTTAATATTTCGCACCAACCAGCCCAGTTTCGCACACTGCTTAGGTGAAGTACTCTTTGTCCAGTTTGCTACCCTACATATGAGGAGAGAAGGAGGGAGGAGGCAAGAGTTTAAATTATGTGCGTTGGGACGTCCACCTCCCCCGCCCCAAATAAGGAGGGGGGGGGACAAAATGAAACAGCTGCACTGGCCTATACGAACTAACAGAATTTTTTTCGAACTTTCACAGCGGCATATTTCACTGCGGGTCTCGATCCTCATGAAAAACAGCGAACTGTCAGGGAACTTCAGTAGTTCCTTTGCTGTTGAAATAATTTACAGTGACAGCAGCAAATTCTCACATTGACTACTGCATTCTCCGTGAAAAATTCTATTCGATGCAGACAGTGTTATCCTCGTCCACTAGAGCACAACATTTTGTGCAAATCTATGGGCACCATGACTCAGAGTCTTGAATTATCTGAAGGGGTTGAATTGCGTGCACAGCGAACAATGCAATGGTGCAAGTGCGAAAATATTTGTTTTTCTTCGTCCCGCAGTGTGCTTAAGGCTTATATGATAAGTCAGTTTGGCGAGGACTTTATGGTGACTGTCGTCGTCAGCTTAATGGAATGGATGAACAAAAAAAGCCGTGTTTTGAGCTTTTAACTGCTGTCAGAGAAATAGTAGCACTGGCTTGTCGAGCTTATTGTCGATGCGCCAACACGTAGAACTACCCCTCTCATCGATTCGCAGCTCGGCACCATATCAAACTTTTTTTTTCTCGTGCAGCCCTCGTTCCAGGACAGAGGCAACCGGTGACGGCTGTCCGCTGTAGATGCTGGAACAGAATTATTTGACATCTCGAGGGATATTCAGTCGTGGGACTGAGTGACAAGGACTTCCTGCGCTCCCTAACGATTATGGAGAAAGTAACACACACACACACCTGGTCGGCAGAAGGCGCATGTGCGCTGACATAGAAGCGATTTTTTTGTTTCATTCACTAACAACAAATTATTCATCTATGCCAATTTCCGGAGTACGATATATTTCATTCATGATCGCTTCACCCAATCGTGTGAGAAAAAAAACTCAATTTTAGTGCTATTAGCATTCTGTGGGAAGAGAGTCAGAGAAAGAACTTTATTGGCATCGTAGGGTTAAGGGGCAAGGCCCTTAGTACAAAGCTCCAGTAGCCGTGGCGATGTCGCGAAACTTCAAGTTAGCGGTTTGTTCTCGGCTAACCATTTTCCTTTTAGACAGGTAGTCCATGGCCGAATGGGTGCAACGAATTCTAGCAGAACCTATACCACGATAAATGTCTACGCCAATACAGTTAGCACTGAAGCAATGAAGATGAATACGCTGCACTATCTGAATATGTATTGAGACAAGACTTTGAATATGAAGATTGTCTAAACATGTTGAGTGGCCCAAGTTGGTTCGATGGTTGGTTTGTAACTCGATTCCCTGAGCACAGCGATCCGGTGCTTTATTCATTCGACCATGGACTACCTAGTAAACCCCAGTTGGTGGGAAATAGGCCAGTCCTGGACAAACATATCGCTATATTGGTGAAGTTCACTAAGAATGATAATCGCTTAAAACTTTGCTGTAAAATCATATCTGACATACCTTCCAGCTGTGTCCTGTGTATGTGTGCGAACAAAAGAGACAAGCAAGCATGACAGGGTCGCGCGGTTCTTATTCCCGAAGCTTACGCCATGAGCGGCGGGCACGCCTTGGAGCGGTGCATGGCCGTGCCGGCGGGGCAGTGCCAGGCCTCGTGGAACGCAGCGTGGTTGGCCAACGTGACGTCGATTCTCTGCCGCGTCGGTACGAGCTTGAAGTGTCGTAGTCGCTTCTGCAGCGAGGGCGAGTCACATAGCGTCGAGGCCCAGTGCACGAGAAGGAGCTGGTGCTCCGAGAGTCTCAGTTGTTTCGACGCCATCACGGACAACAGGGCCGACTCGTTGCGTCCCCGCGGCAACAGCTGGAGCAACACGGACGGCTGCAGCAGCTCGCGCAGCTGGTCTGGCATGTGGCCGTCGTACTGCGATATGCCCAGGCGGCGCGCCAGGCAGCGCAGTTGGGACAGAGGAAAACGCAGAAGTTCGTGTGGCTCGCCCGGAAGCGCGGCGCGTAACAATGCTTCAACCAGCGGTGCGGCCGCCTGCACGTCGCCCAAGGGCCGGTCGTCGAGCGCAGCCGACAGCGCTGGCGACGCGTACACCACGTTGGGCTCGGCGAAGTAGTCGGCGCGCATCGAGAACGGCTCGACCTGATGTCGCGAGTCGAGGCCGTCTTCGGGACTGGCCGCCAACCAGAACGCATGGGCAGACTGCACTCGCAGGAGAGATTCGAGTAGGCTGCCCTTGGAGGGCATGAGCGCAGGGCGTCCCTGGGCACACTCCTGCTGCAAGCTCGAATTGCCACCGCTGCCTTCTTGTAGCACCAGCCGCGCCTCTAGGAGTGCGCGGGAACGGCGCGGGCCAACATCTTTCTCGCGCCACGGGAGCGTCTCGACGACAAAGGCTGTGGCGCGTTGCGCAGCGGCGAACAACGTATCGGCGCTGCGTCCCGGTCTGCTGGAAGGCTCGTATTTCGTCTCGCCCGGCTTCAGACCGGCAAAGAAGCGCAGCGTGTGCGGATGCAAGTGCGCGAGTAGCCGTAGGCAGCCAGCCAGCAGGGGCGATGGGCCCACGTCCGCCCACGGCGCCAGCGGGAGCAGAAAGTGCGCCTCGGCTGGCAGCAGCGGCGCCAGGTGCGTAAGAGCCCGGTAGCCGAGATAGTTGAACAGCACCGCGGCGCTCGTATTGCCCAGGATCTCTGTGGCGAGCGCCAACTGTTCGGGTTCGTGCACCAGCAGCGTCAGGTTCGCTCTGGCCAGCAGTGTCAAGTCGTCCCGCACGATGGCAACGTACTCGGCCCAGTCCCATTGGCGGGACCGCGGCAAGTCAGCCAGCCGGATGAGTCTGGCGCCGTACACGAACGCGTCGCGGGGCTGCGCCCGTTCCAGGGCCTGCTCGAGCTCGACTATGGCGGTCGCGGCGTTCCGGTACGCACCGGTGCCTTTGGCGCTCGTTTCTTCGGCCCCCTGCAGCACGCCCAACGCCCTTTCGACGATTTGCAAGTAGCTGCCCAGATTTCGAGGCGGCCGAACCGACAGCAGGTGAAGACGCAGCGGCAGCGGCGTGCGGTCCAGCTGAATCGTTACGCTGCCATAATGGCGTCGCAGTGAGAGGCGCACCAGCGGGAAGACGCCTAAGTTTAAGTCCAGCATGCCGGCCAAATCCCACGGCGATCGGTCGAGAGGCCGCGCTTTCGCCAGCGGCCAACCGGCCAGCCCGAGACGTCGCAGCAGCCGCGCCACCTGCTCCCAGTCCGGGGGTGCCGCGGGGCCCATGCAGGCGCGATGCAGGTCGAGCCCGAGCAGCGCGTAGTGACCGGGACACGAGCCTCGCAGGAAGGTCTCCGTGAGAGTCGGGAAGGAGGACAGCGAGGCGTTGACCCTGGTGACGAGCGCCAGCGCTTCCTGTTGGTGCAGAAGCGGCCGGCCGTGACGGTGTCGCGAGCACACGAAATCGTAGAAGCTGCGGCACTCCACGGCTTCCACGACGCTGGAACGCGCTGCTGCCTCGGCGCTGCTCTCCTGGCAGGACGGCGAGTTGCAGTCGGCAGCGGCGGCGGCAGCCCGATGCCGGTCGCGGGTCACGGTGAGCGCGAAGAGCACCGTGCCCACGCACGACATGGCCCCGATGACGGCGATCGTGACGGCGGTCCGGTAACGCTTGAGCACCATGGCGCACCGCTCAACGGTCGATCTTCTTCTGTAGCCGCGCACAGGCCCCGCGCTAGCCGTGCGCGTGCGCCACTTTTGCCGATGTTGATTTCCAACACAGGCTACAGATTCGCTATGAGAATAGACCAAGAAGCGGGCGGTAAAGTGACAAGAAAAACGAAGTTTCTGTACCAATAGTAAGAATATTATAGCTGGTAATTAATTTTTGAGTATACGCTTAACAATACAGTTATGAGAATCGCGTTTCGTTCAGCTGTCAGTCTGCTATAATAACCACAACGTTACGAAAGCAGTAAAGATTCTGACGGAAATTATCGTAGATGATCGTCATTTGCTTTTTTTTTTGTGTGTGTGTTACCTGCTGCATATCCCCACGTGCTGGGCCGACTTCTCGAGAATGAAAAGCCGGAAGGGGCTGGCTTCACAGAGTTGGCTCGTGAAGGCTGGCTGCGTGACGCAATACTTCCACTTAGCTCATTTCCTTCATCTACGATAAAGCTCTTTGAGACGCGCGCGCAAGAGTCTGTGGCGTCTGAAGGTTGAGGGGCTGTAGCATGTACGGGTGGTGGCGCTTTGCTGAGTCTCAAGCTTTGTTCATCGTCAAGTCCGCCGCGCGTCCTTTCTCTTAGACCACATATCATGGGCATGCACGCGATATACACAAAAGACAAACACAGAAGTTACGGATCATACACAATGGGAGGCGGCGCTGTCCAGCTCACCGGAAGAGGTCCGAAGGGCCATCATCCGACAAGCAAGACGGCGTGCGGAAGCCAGTGGGGCCCTTGTCTGGGGGCTCCAACCATTGAGCGTTTTATTCTTCAATAAAGTTGTTCTATCTATCTCTAGATGCGCTACTTTGCATTGCCGCCTCACACAACTTCGCGTAGACCCACTCCGACAGCGCGTGACATCTACACGACTGAAAGCAAATGCACAGGCGTACCAACTATTCTTCGAGTCGAGGAGGCAAAGCTCGCCTTTATATATATATACATATATATATTAGCTTCTAAAGAAAAAGTTAGATCCGCATGTTCAGACTCTTTTAATGCAATAATAACCGGCAAGTATATATATATATATATATATATATATATATATATATATATATATATATATATATATATATATATATATATATATATATATATATATATATATATATATATATATATATATATACTTGCCGGTTGTCATTGCATTAAAAGAGTCTGAACATGCGGATCTAACTTTTTCTTTAGAAGCTAATAGTCACGCATGATGGACGATTACAATCCAGTGTTGCAAAAGTTCTTTGAGGCATGGCGCTAAAATGAGTAAAAAAATTCGCCATAAATCCCAGTAAAGCTTTCAAGTCAATTTGGACTAACGTAGAGGTTTTGGAACTCTATGAGCTAACGCGAACTAAATCATTTGCCTATACGTTTCACGTTTGCCTAATACCCGTACAAGTGAATAATAGAGAATGAATTTGCGAACATGGTGCAGGCGGTCTTTATTTATTTATTTATTTATTTATTTATTTATTTATTTATTTATTTATTTGTTTATTTTTTTATTCACACTGCAATAATTTCTGGGAATTTCGGCAGGCTTAGTTATAATGCAACACTGATTGCATTTTTTAAAGTTTCTGTAACAAATACCAGACCTAACAACATTAAAATGTAAAAAAGCACCATCGTGGACGCCATGAACTACTAAAATATTGTGACAAATATTAGACGTTATTTCATTAGTCAAGACGCATAAACATAGATATTGCCCCGACTTTGTTCTGTAGGGACGCTTCTCTATATTCGCATCAAAATAATGATTCGTATCGCAATACAAATGGAATGTTCATACCTATTATTCGCGAAATATCCATGTAATGGCGGCCAAAACGTCACCTGCCACTTTAGTGGTGGTATTGCTGCCAGTAGGTCACAATAATCGAGTGGGTCGAAAAAGTACGGCTCTAAAAAAATCGCTCGACGACAACATAATTGCATTCTGTTCAGGTCAATCCTGCCCTAAATAAGGCTCAAATGATGGATCGTAAAACGTTTGTTGCCGTCATTATGAGAATTGTAAGCGATTTCAAGAAAACGGGCATATTACGATAAAGTTGTAAAGTTGGCAGGTATGAAATACAGACGCAAATCATAGCATACTAACGAAAAAAAAACGACACGGTTTTATGACACCAATTTTGAAACAAAAGAGTCAACACTAGGTTGAAGAACGGCATCATTAGTTAGACTCTTCTACTCGTTAATTCTCGGAAAGAAGGAGTACTCGAAGCAATTAACCGATGTGCATTTGTGGTTATGTATTTGGGCGTATCTAGATGACAAAAAGAATGTTTTTGATGTGTCAGCGTTGTAGTGCCGATAAATTAGCTGGTAAAAGCGTCCCAGTGGTAAAATAACAATTTTAAAAGCGAACAACCGAACAGCAGCGCTTGATAGATTTAAAGCTCTTAAGAACAATTTTAAAAGAAAAGTTTTAAGAACGGCTTGCGGTCTGGATTAGGTGTAACGTGGTCAACTTGCTTTGACCAAGAAGGACATTGATCCTATGGGCTAAGCATTTCAAGTGAATTGTTTTAGCAAGAAGCCGAATATTTGCACAATACCTAAATTTAAATGTTTTCGTTTCAGAGTTATAAACATAATGGTATTTTCGAAATTGATTTCCATATCGCCAGATTTGACACCATTTAATAAGTCTCGATTCAGCTTGTGTTCGTCACAAGCATTTTTGATCTCCACGTAAATAAGACAATCGTCAGAGTACAATTAAATTTTAACTGAAATATTGATTAATATGTCTATAATGAATCTAAGAAAGAAAAGCGGCCCAAGCAATGATGCTTGTGTGACGCCAGTATCGTGAAAGTCATTCTGAAGAGTGATTTTTGTAAGCAACATATTGATAACGGCGTCTTAGATTGGCTGACAGCCAGTTTATCAATTGTGTACTTTTGAGGACTTCATTTAATTCACAAAGTAACTCATCGTGGAAACATGGTCGAATGATTTGTGGAAATCTATAAAGCTCCTGTAAGTCTGGTTAACATCATTATCTTTTGCGCAATCATGAACGGTTCCAATTAGCTTAGTAGATGTAGGATAACCTTTTCTAAACCCGTGTTGGTTTGCTATTACCTTTGCATGACTGTTGACAACAGCCTAAATTCTGCATTTACTTGTACTGTGGGATGGCAAACACAGCCCGGTTCAAAAGAACACATATAACTTAATTTTCGTAGCACAAAAAGCACTCAATCTACATTATCCCTAATTTGTTCTGATACCAGATGTTCGTGACAGGAGAATTAAATTCTGCGCCGCACATTGTTGACACGGCGATGACAATTACCCGAGCTTTATAGAGGTGAAATATCACGCTTCCGCTTTGAACCCCTGAAAGCCACCGTGAAGTAATTATTGGTCTGAACGCCGATTTTCGATACTTCAGATTTGCGCGAACAAGCTCTCATACGCCTTTCTATAACGCCGACCTGTCGTATTCATCTGCTGTTTTCTGAATGTGTACGCAAAATTTATTCCCATTGGTTCCCATTATTTTAATGCTACGCTTGTGAATGTTCCGCAGTTACATTTAGTGATGCCGAAGAACCCGGCGCGTTTCAATACATTCAAATCAGCTTTCTAACGGATAGAAGAGACATAAATTTTATGAGCAAAATGTGAATTCGCAACTGTGCTGTAAAACACCATTAGAACGTGAAGATAATCAATGTGAAAGAAACCATCATTTCAACATGATGATGAAGCCTAGGCGTCATACAGCGAGCTTCGTTTATGACATACAACTTTTGAATAAGGAACTACGTTCTAGAGGCTATTATTGAAGCAACTTTCGTAGTTTCGAAGCCGTTAAAAATGTCGCCAACTGTTGATTTGGTGCCTATAGGCCCCAAATCAACTTACTGTTTCCTGCTACTTGTAAACTTTCGAAATTATGCAATGCTACGAAAAATTGGAAACGCCAGGAATGCATCACGAATCACAAGAAACAATTCACTAAGTGCACCTCTGACGTTGTTTACGCGATACCGTTTAGATTGCGGACAAGTGTACTTCCTACAGACCGGGAAATGTTTTAATTATAGAGCTAGGCAGCGTAAAAACAATGTAAAAAAACAGGTACGGCAGCCATTTAGCAGCGCATTGCAACAAATGCTCATGTACCGAAATGTTCAATGACGCCAGGTTTCTGAAGCACCCTAGGAGCAAAAAAGAAAGGAGGAGAAATTGTAGAAGCTTACTACATTACCAAAGCACTAGGTAAATGCTTCAGCAAAACGTCATTCAGCCGTAACAAAACTTGAGATAAGTTTTCTAGGTAAGCACCTCTACTTCTGGGCCGTACGCGTGCCTTTCAACTTTTTGGTTATTCTTAAAATTTTGTGACATGTTACAAAAGCTGGTTGAGCTTTCAATAAATTCTCCAGTTGGCAGTACAACGCTCCTTCTGTTGTGCGTGTTTTCGATTGTTCTCGTGTACTTCCCGCTGCTTCAAGTTTTGCTCATCTTGAAAGCCTTCTGCGACGGGCGCAGAGTCCGCGATGCGCTGTGCTTCCGCGGCGTAAACCGCGTTGATGCGAGTGGCCGCACGAAGACCAATTCGCTCGCTGCTCCTGCCGCGTTTCCTCGCCGCAGCGTTTCGACAGTCAGTTTTTTTTTTTCGAGGTCATCAAGTGATATGTGTTGATGTTTACTTGTGCGTGCGGGACACCATGCTTGTTAATTTAGTATATGCCTATGTTTACAGGCTTATCCTGCCGATAAAATTAATATCTGTACTTTGCATAGCTGTCAACTATTTTGCTATCGCAATCTGTGTTTCGCCTTCTGGTTGAAACAGCGACTTTTTTCTTACTTGGGTATGTGGCTTTGATCAGGGGCGATTATTTTGTGCTG
Organism: Dermacentor variabilis; assembly: GCF_050947875.1. NCBI lineage: Eukaryota > Metazoa > Arthropoda > Arachnida > Ixodida > Ixodidae > Dermacentor > Dermacentor variabilis. The sequence continues at coordinate 392,450 of NW_027460467.1, read as the reverse complement.
CCTGTTGCGTGAGTTGCTGATTCGCCCGTTCATTCGCCCGATCCTTCTTACTAGGGAACATTTTCGTAAATTTTGGGAGCCTGGCCACCAACTTTTATTTTAGGGCGGCTCAGGAAGTCCTTGCCCATATTTTTCTCAGCGAAAGTAAGCTGCATTGACGCAATTACAAACATACGTTCTATTCTACGTAGCTTACACTATTTACTCACATATTCCCCACACAGGTTCAGGTATTTGTCCCATCGCAGCACTAAATTTGGGGTGCCCCTGTCGTCAGTCAGCGACGCACGCGGCCTCCCCGAACGCTCATTGTCACGCCAGTCTTCACGGTCTTCGGCGAACTCACACCACCACCTCACACTTCACAAAGCGAGATACCTCTTTCCATACGTGGGCTGCATTTGCCCGTGAATTCCGATGGGCGATCATCCTTTGCTCCATAGAAAACGAATCACATTTTCAGCCGTAATTTGGTTTTAAAAAATGGGGGGTAAGAACTTTCTGATTAGCTCTCGTAGAATGGGGCTGCCGAGTCACTAGCTGGAGTGTACTACGTGATGCAGTCTGTCCTATTTGGAAGGGGAAAAATTCAGCGCAAGCACCCAAGACAACCAACAGGGAAAAAACGAGACAAGCACTGGCGGTGCTTGTCTCGTCTCTTCTTTGTGGGTTGCCGTGAGTGTTTGCGCTGAATTTTTTTTCACCGTCTAAATACGATGTACCAACTAGCCCCAACCGAAGCTTTATTGCAGTCTTTCCTGTTTTTGCTTTGACAAAAGACAGAACTCCAGCTAAATTACACGGGCCTACAGTTCTGCAAAAGTTTCGGGACACCGGCTGTCGCGTGGAGCCCCAAGAATCTCATTGCACTGTGCGGGGTTCGCTTATGCATTGGAATCGATCGCGCTGGTACCTTCCGTGTTGCTTTTACAAAACTATGATTTCATAAGCCCCAATTCGGTTTTCTTTTATTGGACGTTTTTATTTATCCGTAGCATGCAAATTCCGATTTCCCACGCCCCTGTTACTTTTCTTCGCTGCTAGAATTTGGAATCACTAATTACCCTCTACTAAGTTTTTGACCAATCCCCCTTAGTGGGTATGAGCCAGGTGACGAAAGCTAGGTTAACAGCTGGACGTGTGCAACTTGTGTAGATGGATACAAATGGAACGAAGAAATACGCCGGTAAGATCTTGAATTCATCAACAGTTTTTGCGACGAACGCCTCGCAAGGAAGAGGGCTTGGCCTTAAAGACTGATTCCTTCAGGACGCTGTAGATTAATTGGCGAAAGTGCCACTCAGGGATCCATGGGAGGTATTCGGTAAGAGTCAACCTAGTGGACTGTCCATTTCGGCCGTTCCTGATTGGCTAGGGCCGCTCGTCTCCTCCTCGCTCGTGCAGCTGCATCCAGTCAGCAGCTGCCGAAATGTTCAGTCCACTAGGTGTGCGTGACTGTTATTGTCCGTAAGGGGTGACACCGGAGCTCCGGTACCGCTCGTAGGCGTCCAGGGAGCCCGATGTCACCCTAAGGGGCAGGTGTTAGTAGACGAAGCGGTTTGCCGCTTCGGCTGCCAGACGGACAATGTTGGCCTGTGCTGCCGGGTCTTCGATATGAAGCACGGTCTTCTATGCTTCTTCGCCCTTAAATAAATTATATCCCGGGGAGTAGGTGCACTCCCATAGGATGTGTCTTAGAGTTCCTAGATTATCGGAGTATCTGCAGAATTGGTCCTCCGGATTTCCCGTTTGTGTGAGGTACCTCCATCTGGGAGACATGTGGTTCTTGGCTTGCACGCGGCGCCAGGTGGCAGCCTCTGCGGACGTGAGGGACCTATGCGAGAGTGGTGGACTCTTACAGAATACCCTCCCCCCCCCCAGGTTCCCCATTTTCGTTTGTCAGCGTTGATCATGTCGTCTGGGCTTGGGATAAGCGCGTGACGATGCGTGAATTTCCGCTCCTGTCCCTATCAAGCTATCGAGATTTTCAGCAGGTAATACATCCGTCGAGAAGTAAACTGTGTCGCAAGGGAGAGGCAAGAATATTTAATGATGATAAACGAGTAGCTGTGCCGTAAGCTGCTGTAAGTGATAGCAGGCCGCGGTGAGTTTTTACTTGCACAGTGATGGTTCAGCTCCTTGCACGCTATGTTGTTATAGTGAGAAGAAAACGATTGGTCGTTTTGTACCTTTTGCCAGCGATATGCAATTTAACGGAAGCACCGCAAGACCTTTGAATCGCACGAAAGTTCTTAGCCGGCCTTGTTGGTTTACATACATTATGGCGAAACAGCGCAGGCGGCGGTACGTGCGAAAAACGCGCATGACAATGGACTGTCCTGTCCTGGACAGGACAGCGCATTGTCCTGTCCGTCTTTCGCATGTCCCTTCGTCTGACAGGATAGTATACATTGTCCTGCCGTTATTTCACCTGTCCCGTCGTTTTCGCTGTTTCGTCATAGAGACCTTTGAAGGGCAGTTTCGTCGTCATCTGCCTAATGTAACCTTTTTTCCTGGGGTGTACGTTTGGGCGCCTCGACATTTTTCGATGCCACTGGAATGGTTGCTCAGCTCTTCCGAACGTGTTTTGAACGTTGTTTAATGTTTCGAGAAGCTTGCTTTCTAAATATGGTATATATGTTTTCTTTTATTTTTTGTGTTTACGATCCGGCAAGCGCCTTATCATTTTCTTTCCCGCATCTCTGCCTCAACTTAACATTTGCTTCATGTACGCTTTATTTAAATTTATTTTAATTTGTAAAATTTAAGCTACTACTACATTTCTGGCCAACCCTCCGGGAGTGATCAAATGCCACCTCCAGAAAAGGGATTACAATAACCTATTACACCTATAAAAAGTAGAGAGTGATAGATGGAAGCACAAAGTCGACAAAAAGGTTTGCCGGCAAGCTGAGGGGTCACAGAGCTTCCTGCCGGCGTTTAGATGTGCGGATTGACCGAACTTCGCTTTCGCACAGATTGTTCCGCCTGCCGAAACATATCGGCCAGGTTGTGTGAGAAACTTCCCCCACGTTCTTGCGTTATTGCATTACTGCTGTATTTCGTTTGCCACACAATTACAGTTAAGGAGAGTAAGCTTCCGTTGTTCTTCAGCAGGACGGAAAATGCGGAGAATAGCGATGCCTCGGATTGAGAGATGCATGGCCTTTTGTTACGCGGGATTCTTCGTGCTCTTCTTCGTCACAATGGTGGTGGAAGACGCACGCGAACGCCGCAACCGCAGGTGAGCGCATTCACAACGTGGCTACAAGAAAGGGAATGGACGTTGTAGTTTACGATCGGCAAAACTGCCCGAAGGAAAAGCTGCTGTATTACAGCCCCGGCCATTTAGAGCTACAACAATAGAATGTTGTGCTGCCGGAACGAAGACGTGCATGCTTGAGGCTAGGTTTTAGTGCTTCAGTAATAGGGCACGAGCTCAAGAAAAGCTACACGAATATAGTACCATACTTTGAACGTTCTTCAATAGCTAGGTGCGGTAATCTGGCCAGTGCTAGTTTAATCAACCTGATGTGTGCTTATAGCGTTAATTTTGCCGAAAGTCTCTTAGATTAGATTTGGTTAGGTTCGCTGGGACTACGGACAGCGTCATGTGCCACGCTTACCTTTTCTTTGCCGACAGATTATGCTGGCACTCATTACTTGGCCACAGCTACGCGATGAAAATGTACCGCAGGCAAATTTTCGTTCGGGCAACTTTTCCGTTTTCCAGCAGCGTGCGAACTCGTTTTAAACATTCAGCTGCAGGTTTTACATCGTCACTGTGCACTGCAACCTGTGTTGCCATTTTAGGAATCTTGTCCTTAGATTTGGTGACCTTCTTATTAGTTTAGCAAAATTGTTTTAATTTAGCGACTGGCGACATTTTTTAGCGACGCGATAGACAAATTAGGGACATTTTAGCGACGTTGAAGTTAGGGAAGTTGTGTTGAAAATAGCCTTCCAGGATGCACTTTATTAGTGAGAAGCTATATCTGAGCGGCCGAAATTGTCTGTATGTTGCGTAGGCTCTGTGATGATGACGAAGCTATGGTTGCCTTCGTGGCATTCTCAGTGTGCTCACGAAATCTATGTTTTTTTGTTTCATTCTTTTCGAAAGCAGTTTGAATGGGTCTTGACGGTGGATATTTTCAAATTTATTGTGAGATTTAGAAGGCAGCACCTCAATGATAAAATAGATCGACTATAGAAAGCCGTGTACATAGAAGCGGCGGAACTTGTTCACGCGAGCCAAACACACTCCTTTCTTATCTCATGGGCTTTGGACAAATTAGGGGTGCAAAAGTATAAAGCTATTCCAAACTTTACTATTCAAATTCTGCAATCAGCCCTCTGTGATTGGTCATAATATTTTCGGACCCCCACCACTTTGCCTTTCTCTCACGCGACGTCACGAAAACTGCAAAAACGCCACATCTGATATGATGTGTGCACACTGATTATGCATAATTAGGCCCAACGAAAGAAAAATGATTATTTGTCATGCGACGACTTTTTCACCATAATATTGTGGCATTGATCAAACGTTCTCGGGCTGCGCCCACTTCGCCTGTCTGTCACGCGACGTGACAAAAGCACGAAAGCTGATAGTGTAAAAGCGACATATACGCGCTAAAGATGCATTAATATGCTGAACAAAGTTGATCTTTTTTTTTCTGTATAGCTGGGGACTGCCCGAAAGGAATAGAAGATGGCTATCCGCCGTTCGCTCTGGCACTAGCTACGTGGAGCGGCCGCAGAGCATGGATTTATTTGAGTATAATAAACGTCTTTACGTGGCACTATAACGTTATGGAGCACTTGCAGGACATATGCCACATCACTTTACCAACTCTTCTTTGCTAAAGATCCGTTCTGGCGGCATTTTTAACGTTCCGTTACACGCCGCCGCGATTTTTGACCAGCTACCGTGAGCTAAGTAAGGGGAAGCGGACCAATCGCAGACGCCGGCACCACCCTCCTCATCCGGTGATCGACTTTTACTGCGCTGGATCGGTGTCATTGAACCCCTCTCCGCTTGAGCGTGCTCCTTTCCTCTTGTCAGCCATACAGCACGCAAAACCGCTCAATGTAGGCACTGCTAGTCGCTTTGAAAGCAAACAAAAGTAACTTCCTATAAACGAGAAGCACGTTTGATTGGGCTTTTCAAACAACACTGCGGGTTACCACTCGATACTTGCGTCGGTGGTTACGTGTATTTGATGCCAGGAGATTGGAATAAAAACAGATTGATTGGAATAGTTTCGCGTTATGGGATCCCGATACTATGAAGAGCCTTCAGTTAGAGCAAAGGCACGAAGCGAAGTATACGACCTGCATAGAAGACGCAATTGCCCCGTCGCTGTTTTTCTATCCTTTCCGTAACGCCGAGAACTAGAACAATTTTCAAGCGTAATGCTGACCGAGTGCCTTTGCGTACTAGGAAAACCAATTGCCTGTGTTCTTTTGAGTCATGCTACATTTGGAACCTAACAGTCTGAGATTAAACGGCGAATTACATAGCATATAATATATATGTAATAAGCGTCATTGTAAAGTAAAAGGCGGCTATACGCCTTTGTGGTGAATTCACTGTTTATCAATCCCTTACACGGACCTTAAGGGCCGACGTGAAACGTATCGGTAAATTATTTATGCTATGCATAGCGCATATTGTAATGTTTCAATATGCGTACGTTATTTAAATTTACTCAGAAATTCTAACGACATTTATAGTAAGCTTGCATCAAAAATTTCGCGAAATTTAAGCGGTATTTCGTCTCGGTTTAGCGACACGATTAAAAGGTGATCGCAACACTGACGGCAACAGGAAGACGAGGCACGCGATAATTTTAGAAGTAAACGGCTCCTTGGGGGAACTTGTGATTTCAGAACTATAGGAAATGAGAGGGATGCGGTAACCGTAATAAACACAATCATCGAATTGATTGGCGCCACCTCACTTGAGGCGCCTTATAAAAACGGCGTCAGTACAATTCCGGATCAGCCGGTGTTCATTGTAACGACTAGAAGACTAGCCGCAAACCACACGTTCGGCTATATTAAGGCAGATATAATTTTCCGGGTCCGTCCACAACATTGAAAATGCAACAAAAAAATTCTGGTATTGTGAACAGTCATCGCGCGAAAAAAAGAAAACAGATATGACGTTGGAAAGCGAGAAATTGATAACAGTTGCTGAAAAACAAAAATCATGGCATTGTCGCACTTCCTTAAGAAAGCATCGTCCCGACGCTGAACAATTAAACCATAGAAAGCAATGTAACACAGAAAAATTATGCATGTTCCATGCATTGTGGGAATCCGTATTGATGCGAAGCGTGTTCCACGCAACGCTTGCGATGAACTGTCATGGCGTTTCGGTTTCTGCCTAATTCATTTACGTTTTTGGAAACCACTTTGGCGCCCTGATAAGTAGACTATCTCATACACTCTAAGCACTTGTTCTCAAAAAGCAAGATTGGGACTTAACCTACCCAAAGCCTTTCGTAGTACGCCGTCTCCAGAAAACGCACGGCAAGTCAGCGCAGTGAGACTGAGGAAAATATTACACGCGTAGGCTTGACGCTGAGCATAAGCATCCCGTGCCGTGTACGAGAGACAACCAGGATACAACTATCGACGCCACTCAAACATATACCTGCAGCTAGTATTGCGGGCGCGGCTCAGAGGCTGGGCTTGCGGGAAAGCCCCCCTGCAGTACAAGATACCAGCGTAGAAAGAACGAGGAAGCACTCGCACGAACAACGTGCCACAGAGACGTCGCAATAGAGGCTGTGTCGCAACGCCAACTGTGTGTTGCATTTGGGCCGAACTGGGCCGATTACAGAGGTTGAGCAATGTCGCATCGCCTCTCAAAACGCTAACTGCCTCGAAAGAATGACGGATGATACCGGTGTTGTATGTTACTCTGCGATATGTTGCTATTTCGTTGTTGTTAGCCTAATGAGCATTGGGCTGCCAAGCTGGGGGACTGTAGCTCTAAACCCACTGTCAGATGCGTAATGTTTATTGTCGTGGCAGTTGTGATTGAGGATACACCACCTGACGTATACGAAGACCCTCCAGAGATCGATTTTGGAATGCCTCGTATCAAAGCGTCATAGTTCAAACAGGAGCAAAGGTAAATGGCGATACCTTCAGGCAGTTTCAACAGCTAACACTCGGAGAAATGTTCGAGGCACGTGGCGTGGTAAACTTTCTGCAGTGCGTGTCTTTTCCGACTATTCGTACGAAACAGCAGGTCAGGCCGCCATCGAGATTGAGGTATCCAGTCTCTCTTTAAACCCAGCCTGAATCTCTGTTGCGGACCATTTACAAGTCGTATAATATATATATATATATATATATATATATATATATATATATATGAAGTGTTACTAATGCTCCATCCTAACTTTCCTCTATCTGCGGCCTTAATAACGTTCCTTGTGCAGTATAATAACTAGCCATCGTTCTTTTCCGTATACTGTCTGGTTTGAAACGTTTTCGCGAACAGCAAATAATTCTGCAATGTTCTCATCTAGAGTTCAGATGTTTTGAGGCATCTCTAATGCTTCGTTTTCTCTTCTTTTTCGCTTGTACCTACGTTCCAGTGAAACCGTAACGATTGTGTTTGTAATTTGCAAAAACCAATACGACGATGGCCTGATCGCTGTAAAATCAGCGATCGCCTACTCCAAGTCTCAGCTGCGCATAATCATCATCACTGATGACATCGGCCAGAAAGATATGCTTAAAGAGGTGAGTGCCCTGCTTCCATTTTCATCGGCGCTTCGCTGAAAGTACTAACATTTTAGCTGAACGCTGCAGTTGCTAAGCCTATGAAAGACTTAGCATCGTGTTTCGCAAGTGTTCTCTTGTTATTTCTTATCAGCGATGTTACCTGATATGTTACGATGTGGTGGTGAAAAAAAACTATGATCATAGCGATTGCAGATCAGCACAAGATAATTTGTGAACACTTTGATTTTTATAGGCATTTGCAAGAAGACGTAACTTCATTTTTCTACTAATCTCGTCTCGTACAGCATTTTGAGTCAACAAAAGCGCACTTGTGATGTGAGCACACTTGTGAGCACACTTGTGATTAACGCGGCCCGTGGCTTCTTGCGTACTAATAAACAAAACACCACAAACAAGAGAAGCGAAAAGATAAAAATAATTACTGCAGAAACTTGCCAGCGGGAATCGTGGGACCCCGCGGAAGCGCTGACACGTGAACTTGTTTATCTTTTTCGGGTCACCGCTTTTCCCGAATACTAAAGGTTATCGCTGAGCGGTGGAACGCGCCTGCATGTATCGGGAAGTTTCTCGAATGTTCTTGATGGTTCCTACTGTTGTCACCAAAGTTTGTGTAATCTGATTGTACGAACGACACGAACTGTGTAGCACTTTCTGGGAGACGCGCGGGCACCAGCGATTACTATGGAACGTTCGACGACTCGTGCATAAAAGCCGACACGCTTGACGCGCAGAGTAGATCTCGAGGATCGCCAACCGCGTTCGCCGCTATCGCTGTGCTTTGAGTGTAACTTGCTTTTTGTGGGCACAGGTTCGCCCAATAAAGAGTTAGTTTCGTCTTTTACCGGTTTTGTTGCTGCGTTATTCACCGTCACTATTACGCGACAGTATTCTTTCATGTGGCTCATCTTGCACACACACGCTTCTGACGTATCCGAACACATCGGGTCGTATGATTGCGGACATTTGGTCGGTTTCTTTTTCTGTTTCTTGATTACACTTAGTTAATCAATAATTAGGGTAATTATTATCAATTCGATATATGTAATCTTAAATAATCTTAATTAGTGCGGGTTAGATTTTATTAAATTACTGTTATTCAATTGAAATCAGGTTTCATAAATCTTCAGCATCTTTGATTATTCCTTATTAGACTTAAAACATTGCTTGATTAGGCTTAACTATTTACTTGTTGCGGCAACTGTTATGGTCTGCTTTTTTCTACAGTGATTGTATGGTATGGCCGAGTATAGTATACTTAGTGCAGGAACTGTAGTGGCCCACTTTCTTTCTGTACTAACTGTACTGTGTTACTTGTTGCGGCAGCTGCAGTGACCAGCTTTCTTTGTGTACCGACTGTATGGTATGGCCGACTGTGTGATATATTTATCGCCGCAACTGTAGTGGCTGCATTTAGGCCACTACAGTTGCGGCTGCTACTATGATACGGCTGACTGTGTGGTGGACTTGTCGCCGCAACTGTAGTGGCCTGCTTTCCTTCTGCACCGCCTGTATGTATTGCCGGCAGTGTGGAATACTTGTCGCCGCAACTGTAGTAGCCTGCTTTTCTTATGCATGGACTGCATGTATGACCCACTGTATGGTATGCTTGTTGCAGCGTAACTGTAGTAGCCTGCTTTCTTTCTGCACGGACTGTATGGTTTGGCACACTGTATGGTATACTTGCCGCGGCAAGTGCAGCAGCTTACTTTTATGGCAATGGCAATTATGTGAACAATCCAGGGGCACTTTTGCGGTCGCTGCCGCCGTCGTCGTGATGTTCCGTACGAAATCCAAAGTCGTTAACGCCGTGGCCGCGCGTCGTTTGCTCTATGCGCAGTGAAAGCGTGCGAGAGTGAGCTGACGATCGCGGCTCAATCTCGCGCACGCAAGGGAAGAAAACGGGGGAGAAGCGCGCCGTCTTCCGTCGCGCGCAAGCAACCGTGACAAAGGGAGGTAGCGGGGCGCTGTACTTCGGCAGAAAGTGCGCAATACGCAGCAGCGCGCGGTCGCGCGGGCTTCATCTTGAAAGCGATCTGCTTTGGGGGCGGAGTCTAGGTAGGCCGCCGGCTAGTAGCTTGCGCGCGCCGCTCAGTTTGCGTTATACGCCTCGTGCACCGCGTATAGAGGCGCCACTGAAAGCCACCTAGCGGACGCTTCCAACAGTACACGCGGGAGCAGTAGCAGACGATAACCCTTTGCAGCAAGGATGGCTGAAGTTCGCGGCTGCGATTTCTTCTTTTTTTCGGGTGCCAGGCTGCTGCTTCTGCTGTGACAGCTGTAGGGAAGATGCTGACCTCTATGCGAGCAGGTATGAACACGACGTTAACGGTGTTTGGGACAACATGGCCCACATACGTGCAAGGTGCGTCCCGCAGACAAACGCCATGAACCCCATTTACATGACGGGGAGCTCATGTTCACTAGCCGATAAATTTTTTTGAGTGATGTGATCTCTCGATGGTTTTTTTATTCTACCCTTGCCGCAATGCTGCTTCTGTACCTGAATAATAACCACCCGTCGTTAGTGCAGACTTATATCAAACAAATCCGCACGGTGCAATCTCTGCATATGCCGTTGTGATTTTTCTGCCGAAGAATACATGTGACATCGCCGAATAAGTGCAGTCGAAGTCGCCTCAAGAAGAGTAATTGCCAATTTATTGATGGAAACGCCTACACTAGCAAACGAAGTCACCAAACACACGGGTTAATAAAGGCGCGTGTTAGTGCTGTACCGCCGATTCAATTCTGCTGCATACGCCGATGAACTACCGTTCCCGCTGCAGTTTGTGCAATATTAAATTCCCCAATGGAGCTGCTTGGAAACGTACAAAGCTAAAGACTGACTAACTTTTCAGTACTTTTTTATATTATTAGAGAGCGGTGGCCACATGATATATTTAAAGGCAGAGCAGCGCCAGTCAAAGTAGATGAGCGCTGGCGGCAAGGCCCGGTTTAGTCGTCTACAGCGTAAGTATAAGAAAGAATTCAGTTGAGTACAAAACTCACATGCAAGAAGGGACTACGTTGTGAAACAAACAAATCACTCAGCGTGTTAAGTTTGCTCAGGCAGCATCGAGGTGTGATGACTTCCCAAACGGGACGCGAACTTTCCAGCGAGAAATGGAACAATAATACCATATGCAGCAGCTATTAGCAATTCTCGCCCTGAACTACCTATTTTCTAAACGCATTTCCAAAAACGCAAACAATATCTAAGATGCCCTCGGGCGAAAAAAATAAATCTGTTAAAGAAGCACTTCCTTGGTATCATTCCGATAAGACACAGAGTGATTTATACCCTTTACAAACAAGGCAGGGTGAAAAATTCACAGCTCAAAAGAATCGACAAGAGTTATGCATGGAGCAACTAGCAACAGTTAAACATGTGCAAAGCCACGCATAAAATAGATGTAAAAACATGAAGTGCGCGACAGCTGGTGCGAGGATTTACCGCGCCACATGAAACCAACCATTTCAGTTCTTGGAAACTTCAGTAGCTTTAACATACAGCGCAATGCGCTCGTGCAGGGGTGCTGCCTAGCTAGCGCAACGCGGTAAAGAAGCGGAAAACAATATAAGCGGCAAACAGCATCCCGAACTTTAGCGAAATGCCTTTAAACCTCATGCTGCACTGCAGACGAACTTCGTTGCTCACGCGTCTAACTATGATCGAGGGGGGAAAACACCGACGAGACAAAGGAAAGGATGAGAACAAGAAATTTCCCTTCGAATCGACGATCCATTTTTGCTACCGTTGCTCCCGCTGATGAGGCTTTGCCGGGAATCATTAGAACCGTATCGCCGGCCCGTTTTCACCGGTATTTGAGCCCCCCACCCTGCAACAATTCTTCTTCGACATTCTCTCAAGCTTTGGCCACCCCACACGTGCGAATGGTGTTGCCTATCTTGCTCTGAAAAGGTGAATAAGACAGAGAAGCACGATCAATGACACAACAAACTACGGCGCGCGCCAGGCTCCTCTCCCGCGTGTTCTGCGCAAGGCCGCCACCAGTGGCGCGTCCGTCGGCGTGCACGGCGCCTATAGCGATAGAGACACTTCGCTCGCTTCCATTGCCCCGTTTCCCCAGGCTAACGTTTCGACAGCGGGTGTCCGCGGTCATCGAGTGTAATGTGTGTACGTTTGCTGACGCGCGCTGGCGTCGTGCTTGCTAATTTAGTAAGCGAGTGTTTGGAAGCTTATATGGCCGATCAACCTGTTATCCTTACTTATGATGGCTGTCTACTAATTTGCTAACATAATCGATGCTTCCCCTTTTGGGCGAAACTGCGACTTTCTTTCTATACTAACTCTAACGAAAACATTTATTGTGTCTCATATACACTCTAAAAACAGTTGCACCCTTTGGGGTGTATATTTGCCAACAACGATAATCATCCCCTGTCTTGCCTGCATTTCCTTTCTTTAACGCTGAGAGCCCGCTACTTCCCAGTAAAGAACGGCATGCGCGTTACCAGCGTAACATAGCATTGCCGACAGGAAAGTAGCTGGCGCGGCGTTTTCAAGAAACGAAACGTAAGCAAGGCAGATGATGATTATCGTTGTGGGGCAAATATACACCACAAAGGGTGCAGCTGCTTTTAGAGTGCACTTTAAAAAAAGGGTGCACCCTTTGGGGTGTATATCTGCCCCACAACAATAATCGTCATCTTGCTTGCTTGCGTTTCCTTTCTTGAAAACGCCGCGCCAGCTACTTACCTGTCGGCAATGCTATGTTATGCTGGTAACGCACATGTCGTTCGTTACTGGGAAGTAGCGGGCTCGCAGCGTTAAAGAAAGGAAATGAGGGCAAGACAGATAACGTTTATTGTTGTGTGGCAAGATATGACTCAAAGGGTGTAAACTTAAAGTGTGTAGACTTTGTTTCTTTGTGCGGAATGAAACATGGTATCGTTACCTGTGCCCACTTCGGGGGCCTACTTTCTTTCTATGCTGAATGTAAATGTAGATGTTCTATAGTCATAATCATAAGTCTCATTAGTCATACGTAGTCATAAGGCATTGTCATACATTCCTATCGAGTGCATCGTGTGACGCGTTAAAGATGGACAGATTTCCATGGGGAAATAGCCCGTGAATGCTTACGCTATAAAACAGCTAAAAAAGGTGACATTAAGAAAAATTTGCCGCCATTCCACCCTGTGAAAATGGGTATAGAGCGGAGCTGTAGCTGACGTTAGACGAACACTACCACCAGAAGCGACGTACGTCACATGCGCACGCACCTGTGCGGAAGTACAGCATATATCCTCATTCTTTTACACTCTTGAAAAAATTTACGCCCTGTGGGGCTTATCTTCTCCCGCAACGTTAATTGTCATCTGTCTTACCCGTATTTCTCTTATGCTGCGAACCCGGTACTTCTAAGTCAAGAACGGCTTGCGCGTTATCAGCGTGACAGCACTCTCGACAGGAAAGTAACGAGCGCCGAGTTTTCAAGAAAGGAAACGCAAGCAAGACAGATGACGGTTATTGTTGTGGGACAATTTACACCCCAAGGGCGCAACTGTTTTAAGGGCGCAGGTCATCCGCCGAACCGAAGTGCCTTACTGAGCGAACTGAATTTTTCAAAGTAAATTGCGTCAGACAATTCGTAAAGTACGATTAGTCACGAGCTGCAGACACGATAACTTCGAATTTTAGTTCTAATATGCGGGAAAAAAATTTTGTCACGCGGAAACTCAACGACAAAGACCTTTTCTAGCTGCTGTTTGAGCTCTGTCTCAGTGGCCGTGGCCACCAGGTGGCGGTACTGTTTTTGGATGAGCAAAGAACGAGCCCGCGCAAAATCCCGACCTACTATAGAGGTTAACGGCTCGGCTCTAAAAGAAGACAGTGTAAATTAATGCAACGCCTTCAGGGTTTGCGACAGCCTACCACCTTCAGATGTTGGTTTGGAAACGCCCCCAAACGACTTCTTTTGTATGGGAGTATGCTTTGTCGCAGGGACACAAACACCTACGAAGCCCCCTGCAGTACGTGAAGACAACTGTGCTGGTATGATCTTGGTGATGGTTGAGTTTGTCGTTATACAATATCCCCTGGCAGTCGAATTTGCATACAACCCTGAAACCACGTAAGGATGACCACCATAGTGCTGGAATTACCCATAGATCTGTATGGCTAGGCAGAGTGAGGTTAAGGTTGTCTTGTGAGCGGTTGAAGAAGTCCCGCACTCTCGTGCCAAAGGCGAAGTATCGATTGCGATAGCAATGTAATCGACGGCTATACAAATTAAGGATAGTAGCTTTATTGGCCGTATAAATTTGTAAACATTCGCTGACTAACTAAATTAACGCGATGGGCGCGGACACTCGCTGTCAATACGCTGGCATGAGTAAGCGCGGCAGCAGCAGCGAGCAAATATACCTTCGTGCTGCTTCTTGCTCCAACGCAAACAGAGCGGCGAGAATACAGCACGCACAAAGATATGAGTCGTCGGCACACTTAGACTGCCGCGCAGCAGCGAACGAAGTGACTGTCATGCTGTCTATCGCTTCAGTGCAAACGGAGCAGTGGGAACGCAGCACGCGCCAATAGTATGAGCCGTCGAAGCGCACTCGGACCGCAACGCAGATCGATTTCATGATATGGCACCCGTGGCCGCGGAAGACGCAGTACAACGCCGACCCCACTCCCTCCCCTCCCCCCGAAGCCTAGCGTGCGGCGGAAGACGACGCGCTTCTTTCCCGCATTCCTCACTTGCACGCGCAAGATTCAGCCGCGATTGTCGGTTCCTTTCGCACGCTTTCACACACACATACCGCATACGGCGCGGCGGCGATGTCGACCCTGACGGCTAAAGTACGCCTGGAGTGTCATATAATTGCTATCGCAAGAAAACATCATTGACGGGTGCGGTGCTCGATCAAGAAGTAAATTGTAATGACGTCTGAATTTAAGCTCGTTTATTCGGCTTCAGCTAGACAACCACGAAGCATACACGCTAGCTAAAGTTCACGAAACCAACGTGGAATGAAGTCAACGGTGTTTCCTTGGAGTGCGGAAGGACGATGGAAGCGTCAGATAGATGGTGGCTGCGGATCGCTGGCTAATCCGAAGATATAACTATGTGACCGTACTTTAGTGAGCGGTGCACTCGAGCAGTAGCTTCCATTAATCTAAATACGAGTTGACAATGTAAGCGTTTCCTAAACAAAAAAAAATTGTCAAGACCTAAGCCCGGTTGCTATCCAAGACTGCGTTTAGCATGCTTTGGGAGGTAGTTACTTGTGGCACTCTGTTGCACAATTTGTCATGGGTAGCACTCTCTTTACCACCGTGCCTACTCACACGCGGAAGCCAAGCGGTACTTCGAGTACCACTGTCTTAAGGACCAGTTCGAAAACTACTGCTATGTCTCTGACCGCCTCTTGTCGCAGCGGTGCTTCTGCGACCATAAGCCCAGCGTTTCAAACCACAGCGTATGCGTCTTCAACTAGATGTGTAGCGTTTCAGTGACAGCGTCACAAAACCTATTCTTCTCTCCTGTCACGAGGGAAGACTATGAAAAAGTTTCTGTTACCACAGTATCGCAACACAGGTGCCATTGGTACTAACGCGCAGTTTTATGGTGGTACAAACTACTGTGGGTGGTGCGGGACCACCCTGCGAATTTTACCCATGTGTTAGATTTCACTATCTACGGAATCGGTCCGCGAAAACGGCTTAGAGACTCACAAGAAATCGCGGTTACTTCCCAAGGAAAAGTAAATGCTTTAATAAGTATTTGATAGGTCAGGAGCCTTAGTGCTTCAGTGTTAGAGACAAAACGGCGCCGCCCGAAAGATAAGCTTTGAAAGTGACAGCAAGGCTTGGCGTTTCACTCGAGCGTCTCGGACGTGCTTTAAACACACGAGAAGGTAGCTTGTTGGCACGACGGAGCTCGCAGGCAACAGCATGCCTTCCAACTCTCCCGATTTCTCCAAGAAACTCTCCCAAATTCCAGCCAATCATCCCTTTTGAAAGAAACATCGATAAATCTCCAGAAAAACTGCCCCAACCCCACCGCGCGAAGGAAAGGAAAGATCCGCGTTATGCACCACAGCCACATCATAATCGATATCATGCGCTAGGTCAGATATCAGCCGAAGTCAGATTTCAATCGAAGCCATTTGTATGCATGTAGTATATAGGCCTAGCTCAGTTCGCTTAAAATCGAGGCATGCTTTGAGAAGTGCGTGTGAAACAAAGGTCCGATATACGTTGCAAATTGATCGGTTATGTTAAGTTTACTTCGCTGCAGCTTCACACGGGACATAGTATGTGGTTCTTAATTACAGACGCGCGCGCATGCCGTCTTCAGTCGCATTACGAGTGCCGAGACGTCTAATAACTGAACAGTCATTAAGAGCCGTTTCTGACTTTGCTGCGGTGATTATAGCCCGTATTTCGCCCACCTAGCACACCCCATATATGAGACCGTAGCGGGGCCTAGTACACGTCCTTTATTTATGTTAACGCCACGTAGATAGCGCAGGGCTTGTGCAGTCCGATCCGTAAAGTCAGGCTGTCTGGTCCCGCTGCCATAGAATCTGATGGGGATACGCCTGTGACGTGTGCCTGTGTGTATTATTTGGCATTGTGTCTTCAGGCTACGATATGTCGTTAAGTAAACACCAACTAGCCCAACAACAACAAGCGTTCCCGAGTAAGTCGCGCTCATTCTAACGCCATCCGCTTTCGTTACGCGGGGCTTGTCAATGGAAATTTCGGGCCTAGTAGCGTGACGTCATAAAGCAGAGTACATAAGTCTTGTGATATATAGGCAGCGTTGATTATATATGCGTACACACGCCGTCTGCACCAACAGTACGTGCAGCTGAGGCGTCAAATAACGCTAGCCATTCAAAGCTGCTTCTGACGTTGCTGCGGCCAAGCGAAAGAATTGCGCGTAGTCCGCGTATCCGGAGACCTTGGGAGCCTAAATACAAGCGCTGTTTTGACGCTAAGCCTTCTTTGCGTATCCTCGCGGAATTTCCTAACTATGGCTGCTGCTGAGTGCTGCTGCTCTCTTTCCGAATAGCTCACACGAAGGACAGCGCTACTGATTCTATTCACCACCTCTACTGGTCTTCCAGCTGATGGTTCTGTCTACTACGGGACTACGCAGTGATGAAACAAATAGTGCCTAAAAACCTTCATTACGTCATCGAAACCACAATTCCTTTAATAAAGCAAACTTCGAGTCTCCGCATGCTTGCTAACACAACATAACCTTCTGCCGCTCGTGGTTATGCAGGTTGGTTCGTGGCCAGGAGAGATCACCAAGCGCGTTCGCGTCGACATCCATCCTCTACGGCTCCCGGACACGCACAACTTGGCGAACGCGCTTGGACCGTGCGCCGCGCAGGAACTGTTCCTTGCGGTGCGTTTACTCTCCAAAGCTTTACTGCGAGAACAGCGCGTTGCTTCAGTGGCTGCGTCTTGCTGAATGCGCCGGTACTCGCCAGATCGCCAACATTGAGCAGCGTTAGGCTCTGTCAGCCCTTGGAAGCCAGAGCAGCTAGAAGGTGCGCCGACTGCTGATGGCTTCGCTTCTGCCGTATAGAAAGGGTTCATCGCTTTCGATTGAAATGGACAAAAGTATGCGAACTTTTTTCTCCTTGCGATTCGGATTTTACCGAAAAAGTAAGCGAAACCAAACTTACCAGAGAGCTGAGCCAGCAAATTGTGCGCACCTTTGAGCCTCCGTGGTCTCCGAGGCAAGAGCTCTGGCGAGCTCGTCATGCATCGGCCTGTCGCCCAAGCAACGTCAACTTTTTTTTTTCCTATTTGAGCCTCCTTTCCCTGCCACTGCGACAAAAATAGGAAAGAGGACAGGGTGGTTACGCAAAGGGTGCGAGACGCCTTGGTCCTAGTCCATGAAGTATTCGCGCTGAGGCGCCTGCAGTGGATGAACCAGACAACTTCACTGACAGTAGCGCGAGGTCGCACCTGCTTGGTCGCATTTTCTTGCGTTGTTCGTTTCTGCTCTGTACTCGCATAGCTTTACGAACAAAATATCATACTACTTGTGTTTCAATATTTCAAATGCACTCGCTTTTAAAAAAGCCGTATGGCGTTGGGGCCTTGACGGACGATACTTGTCAAAATCTTTGCTCAGTGTATTAAATCTACCTACCATTGAGGTGCACTATCTCCAGTTCGTACATTTCAGCGTAAAGAAAATAATTAACTGAGGCTCGTATACACAAATGTCTCTTATGCTGGAATTGTCCGTACGATAAAATTTCGTTCAATCCTGGTGCTGGACCTATTAATAGCCAAAGCGGCTAGTCAAAGGCAGAAAGCACTTTCGAAAGAAAGCGTTTGTAAATTTGGACCTAGGAGCTGAATTCACAAAACTTTTCGTCCGTAAGTGCATTGGCAATTGGCCGGCTCCCTTTGCTTGTAATATGCCCGGCATCAGGACTGGCGGTAATCTGCTCATGCAAAGAATTATATAGTGTAAGAGTACGTTTTCAATGCGGGCCGTGATATCGCTGCAATGGTGACCTTTAGGGTGTGGCAGTAACAAAAATCTGTGCAAGAAGACTGGATGTGCGCATTCGTGACTGACAAAGCGAAGGTTTCCCAATGCTTGTTCACTTGGAAGCTTGCGCTCGTGTTCTTTACTATTGCCGTCTGCCCTGTGTATACTGCTCTATTTTATCCTTGAAAAGTATTGCTCGGGCCATTCGTATGCGCCCATATCGTTACGCGTCCGCGTTCGTCGTGGCCCGCGAATGGTCGTGGCCCGCCGTTTAATTATATCATAGGATGCAGATGCATATGTACGTGCAAAAATCTACGGGGACAACATTTACTAGCTGCAAAGCGAGTTTGCTACGCATGTCCCACTACACCAGAGCTTGTCACCGCGAAGCGGTCGTCGTTATGCAGTCATCATGTCGTCGTAGCTATCGTCAACATCATCAGCGTGCTGTGGTTCTCATCATGCTATTGCCCTCGTCGTTTTGTACTCCGCATCGTCTTCGTCTTTAGTACTCCGCATTGTCGTCTTCGCCGTTGCTACGTCGTCGCTGATCCGTATACAGTTGTGTACAAGTGCCCACTAACTGATGGTGTCGACCTTTTTCGTGATATTGACGACGTGATACGCGCTCAGTTCAGACTTTCTTCGTTCGCTCTGATTGCGCTTGACTTCAGCTGGCCTCAAGTGTACTGGAAATGTACTTCGGCGTTAACGTATCGCTACCAGCCTAATGAATTTATTAAACTTGCATATTGTCATGTTATGCACCAAAAGGTAAAATGGTTCTTTGGCCGGCGTATATAGTTTCTACAGTTCTGTAGCAAGCCACGATAAATCACATGGCGTTTTTGTAAACTTCCCTTTTTCAGTTGCGCGTCATCTATGGTCATAAGCATAATGCACAGTTAGGCACTGCGCAATATTTCTTTTGATCCGAACATTCTTGATGATGGGATTTTGTACGTACCTGACTAGATTAGAAAGTATACTCGACCTGCATAACAAGGTCGGAAGCTATAGACTCGATCTTCTGCGACATAAGAGTTTGGGCGTACAGCTGCCATAATTAATGGCATCCCGTCATTGCAACTTCAGGACTAACCCCCGTATTTCAGAACGTTCCTCCAATCAGCCCCCTAGTTCCATTCGATATGTTGGTGATGATGATGATTTATTGGCATCCCCTTTGAAACGGGGCGGTGACAAATAGTCACGTAGGCTTCGTGAGGTAATCTGGGACGCTATAACGTTAAGCTATGTCAAACTGTTCCCGTTCGAGTTCTTCAATCAGCGCTTTACGATATGTTCGGGCCAACTCCACTTTGCCTGTTTGCCACGCTTCGTTACGAAAACAGCGAAAGCTTCTCATGTGATATGAGGTGTACACACTGATTAGGCATTATAAGTTCGAACAAAAGAAAAATCATTATTTGATTCGACGCCTTTTTCGCCATTGACTCTCTGTTATCGGTTAAAAAAGTTTTTGGGCTGCACCCACTTCGACTATCTATTGCGCGACGTCAAACAACCGCGCCAACTCACCACGTCAAAGTGACGTGTACGATTACAGGTTGAATAATATGCGGAACAACTGAATTTTGCTTTCTGAATAGCCGGAGACCGCCCTTTTTCGAAATTCATAAATGATGGCGCCCTGCCCGCCGATTGTTCTGGCACTTGCTAGTCGGAACTGCCGGGGAGCAGATTTATTTGCGTTCAACAACAACAACAACTTGCGCATCAATATAACGCTATCGAACCTTTCGGCACGTATATGGGAAAGCTCTGCCAGCTCTTCGTCCCTCAGAATACGTGCCGCGGCCCTATTGATCTTCAGCTGAAAGCCGCCGCGCTTTTCGACCATTCACCTCAAGTTAAGGGGCGTGCATGGAACAATCGCAGACGGCGGCATCACCCTCTTCATTCGGTGTCTCCTTTGACTGTTCTTGCGCTACCAAAACCCTCTGCATTTCAGCGCTCTGCTTGCCTTTTGTCAGCCAAATTGATAAGAAAAACCGCTCAATGTAGGATATGCTATCCGTTTTGGAAGCAAACGATAGTGACAAACTATAAAATCAAGAAGAGCGTGCAATGATTGGGCTGTTCAGAAAACGCTGCGGATTAACGCCCGATGCTTGCGTCGGTGGTTACGTAAATCTGACGCCAGGAGATGCGAATAAAAGAAATTGGAATATATTTACATTATAGGGCTCCAGATATGCTATATATGCTTCTCATTTTAGCATTTTCTATACATCTCCGTTAGTCTATTTTCTCTTCATAACGCTTCTCTATCTACCTTGTACCACTACCTACGCCTGTAACGGATCCGGTCTCATCAGTCTCTTCCCTGCTTTTTTTCACCAATATTCTAAACACATTTTGCTTATCTCGACTGCTGCTTCCGTCCATTTTAAATCCAAGCACTTCTGGAAGGTGCACGTTGCATACGGGTCTCACTAGGTGAATCCTCTCAATGGATGGATGGATGGTTGTTATGAGCGTCCCCTTTGGAAAGCGTCGATGGGTTGCGCCTCCAGGCTCTTGCTATGATACTGCCTATATATATCACTCTTAAAATTTTCACACCCTTATGGGTGTAATGCGGGTGTATTCATCTTTTCACCCTTCTAAACACCCTTGAAACACCCTTTTTTAACTGAAAAGGGTGTTTAACAAGAAAACACCCTTGGAACACCCCAGTCTTTCTAATTTACACCCTAATTATAAGGGAGTAAGTGAACAAGCTTACAGTATATGATAAATGAACATTGCCAGTTAAGGCGTTGATATTGGCTATACATGAAACGCGCGCTACCTGCGCTTGAATTAGGTAGCTGGAATGATTAGATCGGGACATATAGGCAGCAGCGCACTGGCTCCGAACAGTGGTCAAAAATGAAGTTTCCCACGAATGTTGATATCGAACGGACTAACGCGCAGACTTAGCATGGCCAGATATCTGCAAAAGGCTTCATATGATCAATGGCAAAATATTTACAATGCTATCACTGAATACTTAAAGGGGTGCAACCAGTTCGACTGGGAATGGTTAGGAGTGAGGGCTAACGGTAAATAGCTCACCAACTTACGGTTTGTAGATGACATTGGCATACTCAGCAACGCTGCAGACTATTTGCAACAAACGTTTGAGGACCTTGTCGAAGAAAGCGTAAGAGTCTGATTGAAAGTTAGTATGCAGAAGAGAAAAGTAATGTTCCGCAGCCTGGCGAGAGAACGAATGTCATGGTCGGCAGTCAGCCTCTAGAACCTGCGCAGAAATACGTTTATGAGGTTAATTACTCGCAGGGGCCTCTGATCAAGGAAATTAACAAAAATAAAAAATTAGCTGGAGAGCTTACGGCAGGCATTACTAAATCATGACCAGGGAGCTTACTGCTAACCATTGCTTTCTACCGTTACTAACGTATGGGGCCGAAACTTGGAAGTTACCAAAGAAGCTTGGGAAGACGTTGAGGACCGCGCAACGAGCGATGGAATGAAAATTATTAGGCATGACGATAATAGACTGGAAGACAGCGATGTGGATTAGAGAGCGGACGGGGATAGCTGATATTGTGGTTGACATTAAGAGGAAAAAGTCGTATTGGGCAGACATTGCAATGCGTAAGGGCGAGAACTGCTGGTCTATTGGAGTTGCAGAATGGGTGCTAAGGGAAGGGAAGCACAGTCGAGGACGGCAGAGAATAATGTGGACGTGATGGAATTGGGAAACTTGAAGACACGTGGAACCAGTTAGCACAAGACAGGGGTATTGGAGATCGCTGGAGAAGCTGTCGTCCTGCGATGGACGTCAAAATAAGCTGATGATGATGATGCTGATGATGTGACGACATCCATGCTAGCTTCGCGGCATGTCATTCATGTTATGTCGTGCATACGTGTCATGCACCTTCTGATAGCTCGATTTGCGTCGATTGCGGGGGGGTGGGGGGCTAGTAGCGGCACAGCCAAGTGGGGCACGCCGGGCACTTGTAACGCTCATTAACAGTAAAATTTTTGCTGCTATGGCAATGGCCCCGCTCCTTCCCCCTCCACGGTCAATTGGGACCCCCCCCCCCCACGCGAAAAAATTTTCTGGCTACGCCACTGTGGGGAGGGAGGTGTAAGATTGCTCTGGACCCCTCCCCCTAACTTGTCAACGGAAATGGGGGACGGGAGGGCAGTTGCCGCCGGGCCGCAAGCCTTAGGCAGCCCAATTACCGGCTGCATTTCCCTTTGGACGTGAATACTGCTCTAATGTTATTACACTGTAGGATTCGTGGCGGTTCGAGGGCATGCGACAACAACAACAACAAAAAAAAAGCACATACAGCCATCAGCAAGTCTCAGCTTGAGCCGATCTTTGGGAGCTGGGCAAGACTCTCACAAAAAAAAAAAAAGTTTGGCACCCCTCTTACAGGCATTGTTAACTCTGGGTCCCACCGCTGACTGCACATTTCCGGTAAAAAAAAATCACTCAGGAACTCCTCTCGCATTTGTCTAAGTGCGCGTGAGCATTGTGACTCTTCCTCATCTACACGCAGTCCATGTCGTTATTAATGTTATGAGACTTGATCCGACAAGTATAAGCGACAGCGCTGCGGCGACACGAGCTGCTCTGGTCGGCGGCGCAAGCAAAGTACTGCAGGTGACGGGGCCAGGCGCGCTGGTGACGTTCCGTTTGTTTTGAGCCGGTATCGCTCTTTAGCCCTCCTCATCCGCGTCGAACCATTATCAACCGTTCTCCGGCGGCGGCTGCTTGTGGCACGGCCGTGCGAACCGTATCTTGAAAGCGAACTGCATTGTGGACAGAGTGTGCCCACTGCTGAAAACTTCACGCGCTGTGTTCTCACCGTTTACTTCGCTTTGAAAACAGACGCGCGTACACCTATCTTGAAAGTGATCTGCGAAAAGCTCATAGTGCGGCATAAGCTGAAAGCTTCGTGAGCGCAGTGTTTTCGCCGCTTCGGTCGCGTTGAAGCGAGAGCTAGCACGTAGGTGAATTCACTCGCTGCTGCGGGTTCTATTTTGAAAGATATCGTGCGGTACGGACTGATGGACGGATGGTTTTTCTTGTTGGGTAAGTATAGAAATGCTTACGTTATAAAAAAAAAATCGCAGGGTTCGCGAATTTCGCGATAAGAACCAACACCAACCCCACTCCCCCGCCCCCCGCTGAGCGATGCCGTCTTCATCGCCCCCTCCCGACCCCGGGAAAAGGGAGACTACCTCTCTATCTCAGTTGAAGAAACGATGATGAAACGTTAACAACGACAAGAACGGCATTTCCTGAGTTGTCTTATGGCCTCCGAGATTTGCGCGCGAAGCTGGCGCGCGCGAACCTGGGAGGCCATAATTGGCCGCTTAATAACATAAAAAGACAAAGATAATGCCAAAAGACACAGTTAAAAATTCAAAGAACTGATCTTAGCTATACTGTTTGGGGAAAAGGTATAAAAAATTAGACAGCCGCAACACACGCCACTAAAGCCGCCACCGCCGGCATAACGCGGAACCAACGGTTGGCAACGTTCATTCGCGCGTCATTGCTTCGTCAGCTTCGTCTCCGCTACGAGAGCCGCCATCTTCTCGCGCCTAACGTTTTGTATGGTTTTGTTCTCTGCAATCCGCGCACATAGCTCATCGGTGGATGCACGTCTGCTCGGCGTCGCAATGCGGCCTGCGTCATTTTCTGGTGTTCGCGCAATCGGTGTGAAACATGTCGCATGTGAAATGTTTGATAGAAGTGCCTCACGTCCAAGTCAAGCAGCCGTACGGGTGTGTATGGCTGTGCGCCCCGTTCTCGGAAGCGTGGACGGGTTTCCGGCATGCGGATTTCAGGTACGTGCAGATGCGTTTCGCCCTCCTATTGAGCTCCGGAGCAAAGCGTGCAATATTTCATGTGAAAGATGCAGCGCCCGTCATCATGGTGTGAATTTCGAGCGGCAAACGAGAACTTTGGCACTTAGAGCACACCGCGGCTGCTAAGTCAGCGTGGAAATTGTTTTACATTACCGTAATATGTTGCTGTCAGTCTAATCTGCGGCTTGTGGACAGCTAGCCCATTGACTTTTTCTTGTGGCAGCGATCGGTATATAAATACAAGCGGTAACAATTTTCGAGAGCAGAGAGTTGTTTCGCTCGATGTTTGGTCGTGTTCATGGCGTTATGAAAGCTAGAAAACTAACTGGCTTGATCGTGCTTAGTTCCAACTCGCGTAACATTGGCGCTGTTTATGTTTGTTTTCGGTGTTACGAGTGCCACTTTCATGCTTTTGTTGCATGAGAGTGGTAGCTGCTACATGTCGTCTGGGCAGAATACAATAAAAGCAGTTCCCTCACTTTCATACGTATGCAGTGTGACGTAACAAAATTTCCAGCGTTTTATTCGGAGCGTAAATATCCAGTATAGTTTAGTAAGAAACTCAAATTCTGTCTTAGCTTAGTAGGCGTGAAACAAGTGAAACTCTCATTCCTTTTTGAATTGTTCGCCCAAACCGCACCGCCCGGAGATGCGTCATCGGGTAATTGACAGTAGCTTCGCTACGGGAGTTGTTTTATGCGCCAATATTGCCCGGTTAAGTATCCTGTTAATTTATGCCGACGCTCGTTCATCTTGATTTTAAGCGGTTACTATCCCCGAGTACCGGACGATGCCAAACTTGTGAGGTGTAGCTAACGCGGGAAATTCAAAGTGGCGTGGCTGCAAGTTCCTGTTTTTACGTTTCTTGCATTCAAAGCCAACAGACACAGTATCACCGATTTATTTTCCATTTCTGCTGTACTTGATCAATCTAATGTGACAACTGCATTTGCTCTTTAATGTTCTCCATTTACTGTGTATTCAGCTTGGCTGCCGTCCTCTCTTCTGAGGATGCCGCTGCGATAGCTCTTTCGTATAGCACATGCTTCTAGGTCCTTGTGTTTCAAGGGCTCTGGCGAGGCAGCAGTGCTCCAAGTAATTTTACCATCCTATATATTTTATATTTTGCATCATTCATCCACGATGGATTTTAATGTTCATAGTAATCGTCATTAGTCATCTCCATAATTTTATAGCACGTAGATTTTACGCACTTTACAGCGACAATTTTTAGGCCAGTTTACAGCCAAGTCACATCTTCCATAATACATCGTCAACATTACCACTTGTCATGGCGCTCTTTGGCCAAACCTAGCCCTTGCGCCATAAAACACCACACATCATCATCATCAGCTTGGCTGCCAGAAAATGCTTCAATTTCTTTCAGTATCCAAGTGACGAAATATTTCACTGACGGCCGTGTGTGAAACACGCAAGATGACAAAACTGATAGCAAAATGATGAGATATTTCTTTTATAGCGTTTGGACTCGACTTTTGGTGAGGATGTCGATCGATCTTGGGCCTGGTGACAGCACACCCGACATCGCCAAAGTGCAGCCTATCAGTTGAGTGCCCCCGAATGGACCATCAACATCGGAAAATGAAGCAGAGCCAGGTAGGGGCAATCTTTACTTTGGAACAGAATACTGACAAGTGCCTCTTTTTTAAAGAACTAAATAACATATTTACAAACCAATCCTTTCTCTTTGTGCAGCCTACATAGAATTGTTTTTTGCTTGTTATACAGACTTTCAGAAAGCAGTTCTTCTGAACCCTTTTTGCATGCACAAATAAATAAAGACGAGTGCACTTTCTGAAGAAATTGATGCACTGAAATGTGCGTTCGACACACAATGAGATGCAAAATAACCAACAACTTTAAAGCGGTAAAAAAAACAAGTTTGAAACATGTTCTAACATCATAACCTGCCTTGGCATACGGATCTAAATATAGCAGCAACAGAGGTGCATGCAGAGAAGTGTTTGTAAATGTTTGCAAGATATGTACATTGTCTAAGAAATTGTTTTTATTTACTTGGAGCTTCTTGGTGCCATGGCAGTGCAGTAAAAGCTTAAAATGATGCCCCTGCTCCTAATAAAGCACCTTTAGATTTTAAAATTAAATTATGTGCTTTTACATTCCAAAGTCACAACCTGAAGTTTTGGGAACCTGGCCTTTAATGTACACCTGAATCTAAGTGCATAAGCGTTATTGCATTTTACCCTCATTGGAGAGCAGCTGCCATGGCCTAGATTGAAGCTGGGACCAGCATGACTGAGCAGCATGGCATCATAGTAAGTGGGCTATAACACCAGGTCAAAATGAGAAATACTGCTTAGAACTACGAACTTCTTGGCTCACAAGCACTTTGCACTAAGTTACAGGAGTATGGAGTACTGACAGCGACCGTTTATGTACCAATTTCTTTATAGGCTGACTGCATTATTAGGGTGCGAAGCTTCAATTAGTCAAAACCAGCCTAAATTACAGAACCAGCTCAAAACACGCATGTATAGCTGGATTTGGACATGAAAATAGAGTCAATTCATGTCGCCGAAAATGGAGGTGGCAGTCACACTATTTCATGCATTTTGCCTAAAACATAGTCAATAATAATTAATTGATTTCTAAAATATTCTTTTCAAAAAGTTTTTTTCAAGCATGAAAGGAGGAGCCAAACGGTGTTCAGGTGCACGAGCGGTTAGTTGCACGGCACTTCTTGCATGTGTTCACTGGCTTCTTTCAAGCCTGAAAAAAAAATTTGTTGCACCTATTGGGCAGTAGAAAGCTGGATTGGGAATTTTTCAGGATGCTCTACAATTTTCCCACTGACACTTTTGCTTTGAATATAATTCAGCAGTTAAATAATCTTTAATAACTAATTACCTAATTAGAAAAAATGAAAGAATTGGTTTCACTTCCTCAAAGCGATGGCAAACGACATTACCTTGGTGCTGTCCAGCTACGTGGCACTTGTACATATTTAAAGCTTGCACATGTCATACAGACCACCTGGTAATTACAAGGCATATATCGAAGTGGCTAAGTTGTGTGAGCCAGCCATGTGTAGCGAATCATGAAAAACAGCCATGTTTCTTTGACTTAAGGGCATGATAAGATTTACATGCTCAACACCTTGTATCAGTGTGTTCTAGGCCTGTTCGTAGTTTAGCTGCTACATAAACAATATTTCTCCACGTGTAAGCTCATAGGCATCTTTCAAGTATATTGCCTCGTGTGTCCAAAATAAACCATCCTCGCGCTTCCTTCATTATGTCTTCATCTGTTGCTGTGCTAAATTTTTAACATGCAACTGCACAAATTTTCGTCTAGTTTTCATATTTCCTCGTTGTTTGGTGGCTTTATTTCTGAACAAGTTGTTTTCGTTAAACCCTGTTGCACACAGCAGTACTCAGCATTTCTGCCTGGAGTGGGAATTGTTTTTTTTTTTCAGATTGACATTAATACACCTTGCCTGGGCAATGTAAGGCATTCTACATAACACGGCCCCGCAATAATGTATTATATTGCATTCCAGCATCATGCAAAACTGTTTACTTACCAGATTAGAATATGTATAAGTGTTGGAAGTAACAGAACTGGAAGAAGCCAGCAGATAATGAGGCCAAGGAAAGCATACAGGAACAAGTTTTAAGTTTTTTATATGAAATATAGAAGTGATAAATTCTAGGTAAGTGAAAGCGGATTAAAAGATATCCAGCTGTGGGTGGGGAACGGACCCATAACCTTCACATTACGCATGTGATATACTAACCACTGGGGTACTACGGCCGTGTTCGAGCGTCGACAATCTGAGGGGCCATTGTGGACGGTTGAATGCTGCCTCGGTGGCACTGGTTAGTGCATCGCATGCCTAATGCAAAGGCTGTAGGTTCGTTCTCCCCCATGCCTGGTTGTTTTTGACCATTTTCATTTCCCTTTATCGTTTCTACATTTAAATAGAAAATTACAAATAAGTTTCCACGTGCCTTCCCTGGCATCTTCCAGCTGTGATTCAGAAAAATTTTGACCCTCAGTAGCCTTTCTTCTCGTTTGGAAGAACAGGAGCTTCATTTTAAAATAATGAATTCACCTTGTTCAGCATCTCAATGTGGTCTTAAATCTTATCACAGCATATGTATTACGAAGTGAAGTTTTAAGATGATGATATAGCATGGGACCTAATTAGTAGCCTTTGTGTACAGATATATGACTAGTCTAATAAATAGGAGGATTTTAAGAAGCACTTCTAACATGGTCTGAGCATGTGTTTAAATAAAACTAATCTAGCATGATTTCAGGCATAACTGTTGCCCCTGAAAAATATTTGGATCATCTGCATTGGCATTGTTTTTAGAGAGCACCAATACTGCTTTGATAGAAGTAGCCTCGTGGAACATGAAGCATCCCTTCTTGCTGAGTCAAGGAAATATTATCTGCATATCAGAGGTGCATGTGTCATATGCTCGAATGCTGTTTAAAGGCTGCTAATAAGAAAATTACTTTATTTGCCTTCCAGAGATTGCTTCAGTAGTCTATGCTACTCGATCATAAACAATTTACCAGAGTGAACATTCATCACAGTTGGCTTTGCAATGTTTATGCAAAATACCACAACTGTCTACTAGACATGTGACTGCACTAAAACTTGGAATTAATGACCAGTAAGATTTATGGGACCAGCAAAACTTAGTTTATTACTCCAGAACAAAATGCGAGGGACTTCGGTTATTTCTGCCATAGAGTTTCTTACAGTAATTACTAGAGGGAGCTCTGGCGCTGCAGTCGTACCACCATGGGAATGACGGGAAGCACATGGATTTGTCTGATATTCGTGCTTGTGAATTCAGACGTTCTTGTGGCTTCGTATATTATACGCTATATAAATCTTATTGTCGTAAATTTCAGCGCAGTCTATACTCTTCGAAGTGCAGAAGACGGCGCCAACACGCACAATTGCTATTCATTGCAACGATTGAGCTTGTCCAGGTGGCCAAATCGAAAGGCGCCAAGAGTCTCAAAGAACTGGTATGCCCGCGATAAATTCATCAGGGCGTTGCACTCGCTTGTCGTTACATGCCTCCGTGGCTTAATGGTTTCAATATCAGACTTCTGTTCTATAGTTCCTGTGTTTGAATCCTGTCGTCGGACGATTTTAATGCTTATTTATTTGTTACACAGTATATTGTTGAAAATGACTAGTTTACAAAGTCACAAAGCCGTTTGAAGCCAAACAGACGAAGTTTAGGCAAATCCATGTACTTTCCATAATTTCCATGCTGGTACAGCCGTTCTTGTTTGATCTCCTGTGGACACTAACGTCAGAGTTCCCTCTAGCAATTGTATGAAACTGATTTCTGCACCTCGCTCGTGCGGAAGCGGCACCACACCTGCTGCGTCAACATGCACTACCTTTCGGCCAAGTGCAGGGAATGCTGTGAACTCGCCCTGTACAAAGCCTGCACTAAGTAAAACAAATCACAACGTGCAGTTGCTGCCACGTTGAACTGGTGGAATGAGTAGTGAAATGCAGCACCTCCTGAACTAGTTCAGAAAGTGCAGGTTAATCAAGTGGAGATTATATAGTAGCAGAAGTTGAGTGATACTGCATTACATTCACGAAATATACTTCATGATACTTTTCCATTTATTTCCTCAGTTATTAAGAATCCCTTTTGCATTGTTGGACAAAACTACAGAATGCCAACATATTTTCTAGCATTCACTGGTAGCAAACATGTCAAAACTTGTTCTAGTTTCTGGATTGTCGCTTTAGCCGTTAACCCCCAAGTTAATTCCGGAAAAATGTACCAAATTTTCCAAATTTCTTACGTACTCAATTTTTCGGTGTCATTCTCATTCTAAAAATATCTTACTTCATTGGTCTCTAGTTAGAAATAACACAAAAATAAGAGCTGCTCTTGAGGGCAGCTTTCCCTCAATGCCGACTGTAACTCATCTTTGACAATAAGAGCAGCATAACATTGGGCAGAAAGATTGCGACTCATTATTGGCGATATTGGTACTACCTCCAGTCACTACTAGAGCTTGGGATCAATGGTTAAAGTTTGCGACTTTGTTGCTGCCCAATTTTAATTCTGCAGCTGTTATGTACGTGTGCGTGCATTAAAATGACTTCACGCTAGAGCAAAGCAACTGTAGTGCAGAGAGGCATTAGTCATCTTTATATATTTGCTGTGTAAAGATGCACTAAGTTTATCTTTTGCAGTATAGACTTGGCGCTCATTGGCCAAAGATGCCCTTGTGCTACTAAAACCTGTCAATTAATTCGCTTTTTGCAGTAGCAGCTGCTTATTCCTTTTTCAAGATCGGTCTGTTTTAATTTGTTTTTCTTGAACTGTGAAATTCCCACTCACAGGACTGCATG
The DNA here is from genome assembly GCF_050947875.1 of Dermacentor variabilis. NCBI lineage: Eukaryota > Metazoa > Arthropoda > Arachnida > Ixodida > Ixodidae > Dermacentor > Dermacentor variabilis. The sequence goes on along the minus strand of NW_027460467.1, from coordinate 361,928 downwards.
TCATCTGAGGTGTTCCTTTTTCAATCAAGAATGTTGAGGTTGTGTTTGTAAAACTTGATTTCTTGCCTCAAACGAGCTTGTACAAACTGACCAAGCTGATAATTCTACCTGATTATATATTAAATATGTTGCGGTTATGAACCCTCATAATGACTGACACATAGTATAAAAATTTTATCTAATAAAACAATTTAATGAAATTTTTCATGTTTTTCGCGTTCGTGTTCACTTCTCTACTCTCGTGTCCTGTCTGCATGCCTCACCTCTTCTTTTGCATATTAAATATCGTATAAACTTAACCATGCTTTTTACCACAGTGCAGGGGGAAAAGGTTCCGGTAACACCATGCATTCAGTATGGTGGCCCAGATGTGTATGCAAGCAACCTCCTTCGTGTGGAAGAACTACTCTGCAGTGTCTCGCAGACTTCCATGCGAAACCCTCAACATTCTCGTCTGAGTGGAATGGCTGCTCATCTATCTGCGTGTCCATCACCAAGACGGCCAGTTGTAAAGCTCCTGTACCCGTTTAAGAAAGCTTAATGATTTTTTTTATTTAGTTTTCACGGTTGGCCGTAGAATCTTAACATTTTTGATGTTTCTAACATTTTTACCTGGCACAAAGTGGTGCAATAACTTTAAACCAGTGTAATGTATTTAAGTGATGCTCGCTCTAATGCCTATCTGGTTTTGTTTGTGTTTAAGAAATTTGAACGTCTGATGAGGTAACAGCATTTGAATTTCTCATCGTGGCTCTTTTCAATGAGCTGCTAGGAAATAAGACGCAAAACTTATCACACGCCAGTTGTAGCATTTTTGTTTTCATGACTGAAATATACTAGTTTCAAAAGATACTAGGTGGGGAAAAAAGCCTCAAGAACATAATCATCCTAGGATTGTCATGTCCTTACAACTCTGCAATGACTAATGCCTCATACATCTTGGGAGCACATTGGTCGCAATGCCTACAGGTATACTTCATAAGAGAATAGCTTGAACTCAGAGTTGATGGCTGATGGCTTTTGTTTGTCGTCTTCATGTTACTACTATGTATCCAATATTCATTTAGATGTGCTGTGGTTTCTTGCAGTCACCTATATATATATATATATATATATATATATATATATATATATATATATATATATATATATATATATATATGTTCGTTGCAATAAATATTTAGTTAAGAGTTAGCGGTCATCCTGTCTGCTTCTAGTCTGTGTCCGTGTCACTTCGCGCTACAATCCAAGATCATGTTACTGTACCAACTCGCCCAACTTTATATCCTTGTGTTCAAGACACACTCAGACTTGTTCTTACTTATGTGACCGGTTATTTTTGTGTTTTATAATAAGATGCAGTGCTTTTCGAATGAAAACATGTGATAGTTCGTAGTGAGGTTATTTAAAAAAACTGTTCTGCTTAAAATTTAATTGAGCAAGCCTGTGCCATTATTCGGTGCTTATGTCTTTGTATTGGTATGGTTTTACTCCTTATCTTCCTTTTTTACTTTTAAAATGTGCAAATATTATTATGTAACCATTTCTCTTTAATGAAATAAATACTTTTCTTCTGACATTTTGTCACAAATTTTACAATGATTTTGTTCGATTAGGTAACCTTAGACTAGTTGATTGTTATTCTGGTAGCTTAACTTACCATGCCTGTGAAATATTCAATGCAAGCACATGGTGAAAAATAAACTAAATTATTGGGTATAAGCAGGTCACTGGCAGTAAATGGAGCATACATATATTTCAGGAAATAGTGCATGCTTATATATTGAACAGCACGCACAGCTACACATGCTGTTTTGTTCGTAAATGCTGAAACATTATTCGACGTGGAAGCACTTTGTTCTTTGCCTTTCAGTGCTACCTTTAAGTCATGTGTGAAAGTACTAGTAGAAGCATCCCGTGGAAATAAATGACAGCTTTGATGAATAGAGGTATAAAGTGTGTGCTTAAAACGGCAAAAAACTGCTTGACAGGCAAACGTATGCTTCTGTAGTACTGCACTTGTTACCGTCGCCAATCTATGCATTGCTTGCGCTCTATTGCATTCAATATAAGCTCCAACAACGAGCTATGGTGTCTTTCCCTCCTGGTCAAGCTGGTGTTGCGAAAATTTTTGACCAAGAAAAGTGGAGGTTTTTAATTATTTCTGAAATGTATGTAACCATGCTTTTGGCTGTGTGCTGTTTCCACGGGGTTATAAGTACTGGTGCACCAAGGTGCGGGAGATCCTGTGTCCTTAGTGCAGCGCGCATTGTTATTGCGCTCTGCATCCTGCCGGCAGTGTACTATCACTGCAGAGGAAGATTACGAAAAGCATGGCGTGTGTGCCTTGCTGCAATGGCGAAACCTTAAATTGTTTGCCTGAAAGGGTCGCACGTTATGCTACAACATGACGGACCAGAAGCGCAATATGACGACGCCTCACAGATTCTGGCTCATACTGAACAAGGTAGTACCATAGCTAAGGCTAGGCAGCATTCACAACAGCTAGTCTGCCCATTAACTACATGGCTGTAGTGAACACTAAAATACTTGCGGGGATAACACCCTTTTGGAAGGGTGTTGTCCATGCCACACCCATATTGAAAGGGTGGCGTCTGTGTTACACCCAATATAGAAAGGGTGTTGTTTGTTTTACACCCATAGGCGAGGTGACGTCATATTAACACCCCTTCTGTACTGGGGTGTTAATTTGCCCCCTTTCCTTGGGGTGTAGCAATACACCCAAAAGGGTGTCACCCATGGGACAAGTCATTTACACCCTTAAGGGTGTTAAAATTTTTAGAGTAATGTTCTACCTAGGGTAAGCAATAAAAAAAAGAAGAAAGAAAAAAACACTATGAACTCCCACAACCAAATTTTCTGATCCCCTATTGGGAACTGTGCTTTTGTATGTCCCCGTTCTTTTGTTGTTTCCTTACTTTCATTCCACCAATCCTCCAATCGGCCTCTTACTAATCCCTGTTGCGGACACGTTTACTTTTCCACTGCTCTCGCTGAACCCAAGGGCTTCAAGGAGGCCAGTGGTGCCTAAATCGACCTCTGGGTAGACGTTTTCACATTCTAATAAAACATGCTCTGTCGTTTCCTAGCTTCACCGCAGCAAGCACATGCTTCTTCTTCCTTTTTATATCTCGCTTTATAGGTGCGTGTTCTAAGGCATCCCGATCTCGCTTCAAAAAGTAATGAGCTTCCCTTTGAGTTATCATAAATGGCTTCTTTCCTGATTTCGTTTTTTCCTCTTAAGTGGTTACTCATGGCAGGTTTCTTTTCCATTGCTACCACCCAAGAGATTATTTCGGCCTTTCTTACTTTCCGCTTGACGTTCTTTGTTGCTGTGTTGCCCACCCTACAGGCCGCATACTTGCTGGTAAGCTTCCTAGTTCTTTTCCTCCACTGTGAATCAATGTTTTTCCTGTACAGATACCTGAACACTCTCCCAGCCCATTTACTTTCTTCCATATTACTCAGCCGTTCTTCATACCCAATTTTACTACGAGCTTCCCTCACTTCAAAACTAGTCCAGCCCATATCACCCTGCACAGCTTCATTTGTAGTCTTCCCGTGAGCGCCCAGTGCGAGGCGACCCACTTACCTTTGGTTCCCGTCGAGTCCTGATTGTACCTCTGATTTAAAGCAAACAACCGCATTTCCAAAAGTAAGTCCTGGAACCATTACACCTTTCCACATACCTTGGAGGACCTCGTACCTATTGTATCCCCATAGCGCTCTGTGCTTCATATTGGCTGCATTTCTCTTCCCCTTCACGGTTATGTTCTTTTCCTGTGTTTCCATATATCCATTGCCTTCGTTTACCCATATAACAAGGTATTCATATTCTGTTACCCGAGGTATTTCTTGGCCCTGTATCTCCACTGTCTGTTCACTGTTTTCATTGAATACCATAACACCTGATTTTCTAACATTAAATTTCAAACCTAATTGTTGCGTTCCTGTCCACAGATATTAGCCAGACGTTGTAAATCACTTTGCTGGTTAGCTGGTAACACAATGTCGTCCGCATAAAATAAACCTGGGAGTTGCTGCTCTACTACTGTAGCCACCTGTTTGTATGAGAGATTAAACCCGGTATTACTTCCTTCTAGCGCCCTCTCCATCCTCACCACGTACATCATAAACAGCAACGGGGATAAAGCGCACGCCTGCCTCAGTCCCTTGTTGATATGAACGTTCTCCTCGCTCCTCATCCCTTCCCATTCAACGCAAACGGTATTTTCGAGATAAATCTATCAAGAAAGAGGATGGCAGCGCCACCCCTCGACAGAAGTGGTCAGTGCGCTTTATTGACACTCCGCAGAAATTCATGACAAGCTTAGTGTCTTCTTCACTCGAGGGACGGCACTGCGCTTAACTCGATGGAGTGGAGGAAGAGCTTCGAGTCGAGGATCATTTGATAATTCATACGGCGGTATGAAGTCCTCCTGTTCAGCACGAAGTCAAGTATTCGATTCATAACAGCTAGATGGCCGCGTTTCAATAGGTTCAATCGAAACATCCTAAATAGGGGGCGTGTGCACTATGTTTATGACGTCGTGCTATTCTGATTAACATTTCCATTGTCAAGCCCGACGTGACGAAAGCGCTGCAATCAAAATCACGGCGGCTTACTTGTGAGCATCCCCATTAGAATCTGTGGCAGTTTGACAAGGTAGCCTATCCTTATATATGGCCTGTTGAAGAAATGACCACGATGGCATCATGATGCAGAAGGCTGGATAGATTGAATTTTTAACGTGTAATGAAATACTGCACCACACGAGCTATATTCGCATTTCGTCCCCGTCGAATTGCAGCCGCCGTGAATCTTACCCGCCACCTCGCGCTCAGCAGCAGAGAGCCATAACGAATGGTCCACTGCAGTGGCCGTTACACAACAATTTATCTGTGTGCTTCGAGTAGGACAGAAAAGGACATGACCAATGTGAGAGTGTGCATAACGAGCTCTTTTGTAGAATTTACAGGTAGCGCACTAAGCATAACGCAAACTCTTTGTCTTGGAATCGCACCTTCATAGAGCGCACTTCCGCAAGAGGGCGCGGTCATCTACGCGAACGCCGAAATGGTGTTCCTTCACCCGGTCGAGAACCTGTGGAGGATACTGGCCGCCATGGACGGACTCCACTTGACCGCCATGGCGCCAGAAACGGAGAGCGCTGTCCGCATTTGGTACCAGTTCATGAGGAAGGAACCACCGCCGCTGCCTTTCGGTGAGCATACGCTAGCTGCCGCAGCGAAGCCATCACCAGCTAGTGAATGAAGAAACCAACTGCATGTTATTTATATTGATTAATGTGCTCAGTGTTTTGAATCATACATGGGTGGTCTTATATCTAGTCCTGTCTAATATACGGGGTGTTCTTTTTTTTCCTTTAGCTGCGCCAACATTTTTAAAGGTTGCTTATGGCAGATAGTACAATTTTAACGCTTGATCTAAATGCCCGATTAATCGACCATTACTTTTACGAGAAGCCAAATGTTCAATTAAATAATTAACGTAATTACACTAATTAACTTTCTTAATTATTTACTGTAGACCACATATTTCAATCTACGAATTGCATCCGCTGAGTTCGCACTGCGTATCCACTTGGGACTAATCTTCTGGACAGCACCAGTTCCGAGATAATAATTTTCAAGGTGTCCGTCGACATGCATTGGTGTTCCAGTTACTTTTGTGCTTCAATGCATAAAACGGCGCTTTCTTGAAGAAGTAACTCGGACGCCAATGCATCTTCAAAGTGTCCAACGATATGCGTTGGTGTTGCAGTTACTCTCGTGCTCCAATGCACAAAATAGCGCTTTCTTAAAAAAGAAACGCTTGAAGTAAGAACCGACGTGGACTAAACATGAAATCGACTCCTACTTGGCGCCATCGAACCACTGCATTTGGCATGTTATTGCAGTCGAGTGCACCGAACCTTTGTAAAAAGTGGGTTAATATATTATTCTAAGGTATGTTCGGGATGCTAAATAAACTGAACGTTGTGCCTAGGTTGACTACAACACAAAAAGGAATAAGAGTTGCTGCTGCGGTTACCGTTGTAGCCGCCGCCTCAACTGTCTTCGCCTCGTACACCTTCATCTTTATCACCCTGCTGGACGCGACAAAAAGAAAAGCAAGTGCTCGCGCGTCTTGCATTGCCAAGGCGCCAATCCAAACACAGCACGAGTACTGACGAGACTTGCTCACATTGAAGCAACGAAAGCGCGTTCTTCATAAACGTTTTTTTAAAAGCAAACCTTTTCTTTGCGAACCTCGCCGGGTTTCGTGACCGTGGGAGCTGCGACCTGCCTGTTCCCTTGCCGAATTGGCCAACCAATCACAGCGTAGCACGCGTGCCGCGCGCGCCGCCGGGTTCCTTGCAGCACCACCAGATGGCGCTCCTCTCCGTGCGGAAAAAACGCGAAGGCGCTTTTGTGCGTGACGGGACACATTTTAGCGAAAGTGTAGCATGTTACAAGCAACACCTATTCGACGTCGATCCGGGGCGCGGGTTGTAGTTTTTGTAGGGGAGTCCTAGGCAATCAGGAAGGAAAATTAAGTATTGGCTGTAGCGACACACCAGTAAAGCGCAGAATTAGACCACAGGAAGTTGGAAAAAGAAGCACAAACGATATGAGTAGAGAAGAGTAGAGAAAGTAAAATTCGTTACTTAAACATGCAGGATTTTCACAAGCAGGAAAAGTGGCTGGAAATTCAAATGCAGCTGAATGACGAAGGGATTAGTGCGTACGCCATGCCCGAAACCCTTCTACGAGATTTGGAGCAGCCGACTGTTGTTGACAATTTTGTATGGGAAGGGTGCAACAGAATAACAGAGCCAAGGAAAGGCCCTGTTAGGTGAGGTCTGAAGTGGCAAAGGTTAAAAGATTTATCTAAGTATCATTTATGTATTATTGGTACATGGCAAGACAAAAGGACGTGGCTAGGAGCAGCTTACTTATGGACAGTCAGTGATAACAGAGATAAGAATGCAGAATTGATTGGTTGCATTAGAATCGATAATGAGTTCAAGAAATCGGGCCATGGTGATATTAGTGGGGTCTATTAACGCGCACATGGATGATTTAGATGGATATCCTGATTACAATGGTTCTCTAGTGTTGGATCAGTGGCATGAAGAGAACCTCATAGCAGTTAACAGGGAGAACAAGTGTAATGAGTTTCGTATTGCCTTTTGGAAGACGGGAAATTTTCTGCCCAATTTTGAAAATACAATGGCCCTTTCTGAAGGCATACACTCCGAAAGCTGTCAGTAATAACGTCTTGCCACTTAGCAGGGTCACTTCGGAGACTCTCGCAACGTACCTGTTGCTGCGGGGGTGTCTGTACTTCTCTGTTGCCGCAACGAGAAGCCGTCTCATTCGTCCTCTCGAGACACATCTTGTGGGTGGGAACATGATTATTTGAAGCCAAACTAACAGGAAACAAGTGATTCGGTGCTTGGAATGTTGTTTCCTGGCGCTCGTCAGTAGAAGGAGGCTCATCGGGGAGGTTTGGCACCTGTTGATCAGCAGTAGTAGAAATCGGGCGTGGCGGACCGGGCACCTGGAGCTCTGTGGCAGGGGCCCGGCCGAGTAGCATAGACGTTCATAGACAAGTAGCATAGAGTTCCTTGTACAAATTCCCGCCATCTCCGTACAAACTCACTCCTTCTCCCGTTCCGGTCTCGTCTTCCTTTTGGCTAGGAGCAATCGTCTGTTCTGGGAGGTTCTCGATTTTTCTTTCGCCCCATCGACGCCCTGCGCGAGAACGAAGGGAAGAGGGCGACTCCTAGCGCGGGCGAAGCTACGCGCCCTCCGTCACCTCTGAGTCATCTTTTTCTACTTCTTTCTGGAAAGTTCGGCGGCCAGTCTAACCTATTTTTTCCGTCGAGCGCGCGCGAGGGTGCGCAGCCACTAGGCGGCATTGGGCCCTGGAGACAGGCCTTTGTGTCCAGCTCTCCAACTTCCCCCTTCACTCTTCCACAACCCTAGCCCGAACAGTGAACATTCCATGCCCCACGGCACGCGGATAAAATCACGTGTGACGTCTTCTTTCCTTTCCTGCCTAGACTCTGCCATCAGACTCATCATCATCTGCTATCGGACTCATCCTCCCCCGCCCAAATTACCACCACGGTAAAGAAAAGTCGAATGGGAGGCACTGTTGGGTACTGCAGCACATCCTTTCTATGAGAAGGAGAGCGGCAGAACTATTTGCGAGGTGGAGGGTGGCGTGGTGGTGACTAGGGGCAAGGGAGATTTAGGTCCTCATCGCACATTACATGTTTTAGGTGTTTCCCCTTTGCCCCTCCTCTCCAGACCACACTGGACAGACGGACTGACAGGAAACCACGAAAATTCTTCCACGCAAACGCACCTCGCTTCATAGGAAAGAGGGCCCCGCCGGGGTGGCGGGGGATTGCTGTTTTTGCAGCTCTACAAGCTCTCCCCAAATGATCAGGCTAAACGCATGCTGTTACATTAGGCGGGGGGCCCCGTCTGCTCGTTCTGGTTTTCTCGCATCATTACATGTCGCTCGAAGTTCCGTTGCCCATGGTTCCATATACTAAGCACGTTAGAATAAATGGGCCCCCTTCTCCTACTGTCAGAGGTGAGGCCCTGGGCTGCAGCCTCCTTAGCTCCCCCCCCCCTTAATCCAGCGCTGGCTGGGTACCAGGACACTGCAACATAGCTGGCAACGAGGCAGCTGCCAGAGTTTCGGTGTCGGCTGCTCTCCGTAACTCTCTTGACATAGATAACGTACCATACGAGGACCTCAGGCCATACATCAGAAACAGAATTCCTAGGCAACGGTAAGAAGAGTGGAATGCATCAATCGGAAAACTGCCCATATAAAGGCAATAATAGGAACATAGGCTGCCGATAATGGTGACAGATATAATGAGGCTGCACTATGCAGGCTTACGATAGGACACACACATGCAACACATTCACATCTGTTGAATAGTTCTCCAGCACCGCACTGTTCAAAATGTGGTGATAGGCTGCCCGTCATTCAATGCTCTAGTGATGTGCAAGAGGCTAGAACCAGAAAGGAGATGGCACTTTATAGAACTGCGCAGAAACCAAATACATCCACACCCGTCCTTTTTTCTCAGTGACAACGAAATGTTTTCGCTAAAAGGAGTTTCAAAGTTTTTAGCTACTGTAGGTTTTCTACATGCAATGTCATATTTCCATGGATCTCAGCCTTGTGTCATTCCAAAGGAAAGGACTAAGCTTTTTCATCTCACATGTCATGAGCTCCGCACTACTTGCCCTATCAAGGACTGCTGCTGAGGCAGCGTGAATTTGTAAACGCCATGTACTTTGCCCATTATCATTACATATGATCATTAGTCTTAATTATTTTAGCCCCTATACACAAATGTTGTTTCTTATCTTTCACCTTGAGTACCGCTTATTAAGCTGAGTCGACCACCAAATCTGTCTTTGGCGCTCTATGGCCACAGTTGCCCTGGCGCAAGGACAATTTACTACTAATTAACTAAGCATGGTGAAAGATGTCAAGAAAGTTGACAGTCAAGTACAGGCTAATTTAAACGACAAATAGACAACCAGGAGTCATCATAAAGAAAGCGTGAGAAACAGAGACAGCTAATTGGCTGCAAAGAATGGAGATTCACAAGAACGAGAAGAAAGAAATTAGAAGTGATAATCTGTACGATAACACAAAGGGCAGTGCCTCGCTATTGGAGGTTCAAGCCGGTTGCCTAAGGACAAAACATACTGGCCCAAATATTCGGAACAAGATGAGGCATAGGACACACATACTGCGTCGAAAATTCGGAGACCACTCAGCACGTCCTAATGGAATGCGAACCTATTCACCCAGTCAGAACCGTAGGCAACCTAAACGTTCCAAAAGCGCTTGGGTTTAAAGTGGATGGAAGCGTCAACTGGTGAGCAGTCGAGATAAGCAAGACACGTTTATAGTAATAAAGAAAAAAAACCGGAGGACGCGCAAGCTTCGCCTTCAAGAGTGGAACGCGATAGCGTTATCGCACCCCGTTCGCACCGCCTACTCAAACGATCTACGCGAGCCAAACGTCGCGATCGGCACAAACAGTCGGGCCGCCAAGCGCCATGAAGACGGACGCGATCATGGGGCGAGTGCTGCGCCACGCGTCGGGGCGCACCGTGGCGCACCACTCGCCGGTGTTGCCTTAGAAGCGGTGTTGCCTCAGAAACGTGCCGTAGAAAGTTATACTGCGGTGTATATCGGTAATTATGAGCATGTAAATTGCAGAAGTCGCAGTGAAACGAGTAGCGAAGTACGTTTCCGCTACATTTCTTCTGCGCTTGGCGCACACGCATAGCCATCTTGCGGCAAACACAGAAGACCCCCTCCTCGCAATGTACGGCGCTGCCCCGACAGATGGCGCGCCACTCGCCCGCTTTTGCCCTTCGTCTCGTTTGAGCACACTGGGGCCGTGCGGGGACCGGTGCGAGGATGCCAAAATACCCTTGCGTTTAAAAAGTTTTCCCGCTCTCTCCCCTTCCAACTCCCAGCGTGCGTCACTCGAACCCTCGTGTTTAGGCGACGCGGCTCCTCTTTCGGCTCACAGCGCGATTCCAGGTGAAGCGTCCGATGCGGGACGCCTCGGACGTGATCGCTGCGCCGTAGCGCGTCTGGTGGGAAAGCGTCCCCTGCGATGTGTACCGTGCTGCTGGCGAGGAGTCATGCGTCTGCGTGGTGCTCCGAAGCGAGATAGAGGGCGATCCCATCGAGGCGTCAGCCCCATTATCGCGTCCGCCTTCATGGCGTGTCGCGGCCCGGCTGTCCGTGCCGATCACGCCGCTTGGCTTGCGTAGATCGTTTATCCCTCCGAGACACCGAGTTCTTTGGTTCGTTCCGCCTGCTCAGGCGCGCGTTTCGTCTTTTTGTGACTCAAGGGTACGCGAAGGGAATAAGTGGGCGGTGCGAACGGGGTGCGATAACGATGTCGTGTTCCACTCTTGAAGGCGAAGCTTAAGCGTCCTCCAAGTTTTTCGTGAATGAAATGGATTCGAATTGCGCTACGTACGCGTATGCGCATGCAGACTCTAAAACTGTGATGCCTTCAAGGCGTTCATCGTACTCACTAGTAGTAAACAACTCTGCTTAACAAAAGGCTCGATCTATTTTGTGTGCGCCCGTGCTTGTGCGCTTGTGTGCTCCCTGGTGGGGTCTTTGAGTCTGTGTGTGTCGGCGCATGTACTCGTGTTTTGACTTTTTGTGTACTCGCATGGAGCTTCGCTTTATATAGATTCTAACTCGTTGGATCTGCTACATCTCTAAGTATTAAATGCTTTCAGCTCCCGTTGTCGGCGACCTTCAAATGACCTTGACCTAAAACCCAGGGCCGTTATCAGAGCAATTTAGTTGCGAGAACAAAACGACATCATCCGGGAAACGAGTCAAACCATTAAAAAATGCGGTCTCTGGCCGCCTTTGTTCATGACTGCATTACATACGTAGTTACTGCCCAAACAAAATACAACAAAATATTGCTTCCGAGTTCTTGCTGGTGTTTGTTCACAATCATGTTTTGGCGATGAGAGGGGGTTGCCTGTGCTCTTTTGAACGCTAGCGGTCCGTGAGTTCTGCGGCGCGGACTTTGCGTCGCCTCGAGAGATGGCGCCACGCTGCGTGGCGCTTCCTCCAGGCACTTTTCTTAGGTGGCCAGTGCGCTCTGCCTCCCTGGCGTCTTTCGCTGACTGTCCCGCCACGTTCAGCCGCTTTTCTTCTTCTAACTAGGCAGCGTCCATATGGAGCAGTACTCAGTATGGCTTGGTACGGTGTGGTGCGGTGTGGTATGGTGGGGTGTGGCGTTGCGAACATGGGCTACACCAATTTTAGGGTTGTGGCTAGTATCATCTCCAACCAATCTGCTTCGCGGTCGCCATTTCATGCTTACATCTATTCGCGATAACGGAAGAGCCAGCAATTTTTCCTTTACTCTTACTTTCTGCCTACATTTCTTCCCAGAATTAAAGCTTTCACGTTCACCGACGGGCTTACACTCCAGTCTCTGCCTGTGGTGCAGGTATGACCTCGGGCCTGGTGCTCATGAACCTGACACGCATGCGTGAGTTGGGCCTAGAGCAACGCCTGACAGAACTCGACCGAGAGACGGCAGCTCCCGGGCGTCGAGGGGACATGCTAAGCAACCTCTTCACCGGACGCCCCGAAGCTCTGCGGACATTCAGTTGCTGCTGGCACTTCCACTCGGGCCACTGCAACGGATCTGCGCTGTGCATAGACGGGCCGGTGGCCGCTGTTCGTGGATCGCAGCAAGTGCCGGCCTTCGCGGCGCTGCGTGACTCCATGCGACAGGTGGCTGCTCAGCTTTTACTTTGATTCTGTTTGCTTTTGTCAGAAAAAGGAACCGCAACACCACTTTCGCCGATCATATCAAAGCCCTTGTGCACGTCGCCATTGCAGGCAAACGCGCCCCCATCTTTTGAAGCGGCGGAGCGGGCCCACGGCGTTCCCAAAGAGATGTTCAAGTTAAGAATATATTTGGGCGTGGTAGCCGCCTTGGCAATGGCGCTACCCATTCTGGGGGATGACTTGACGATCTCTTGGGCTCGAGCTCGCTTCGTCTTTCGGTGTTCTGAGGCTCCACCGGATAGTAGCACCGCTACATGAGCACTTCCCGCAGCCCGCAGCGTATTATTTACGTTGTATATAATTATGAAGATGGAGCGGATAGCTTAGAATGGCTCCAAGCGCAGGTACAGCTGTGGAATCGCCTGTGCATCGACTGTATACATTATCTGCAATGTGGACTGAGGTAGTACAAATGCGTGCACATGTCCATCTTCTTTAATTTGAGGCTGACCTAAAGACCCCTACTACAAAGCATAGAAACGGGAGGCAGGGGCTGTCTATCCAGCAGTGGTCAGCGGGTCTGAAGTCAGCGTAAGGGGCATCTGAAAGGCGCTGCTCTGGGAATCTGCTCTGTGGCAGGGCTTTTTGCAGCCGCTGTATACGTTGGCAAGTGCATGTTTTGACTGATATTGTTGTAGGGGACCAACGGGCACTGCAAGTAACATCCTTCCAGTGCAGTATACCGGAGGTTCGGTCCTTCAAGTTTGGCTGCTGTCTCCTGGGCGAGATCTGAGGTCGTGTTGTTAGCTTTGGCACACGCTCGTCCACGATGCAGGCCGAAACATTGTTTGCGTAGGCGCTATCGTAGTATCCTGTGTGATCGTGTCGTGTGGTGTCCTGGTGTTCAAGGCTCTTTTAGCGGCGTCGCTTCAGGTGGCGGGTGAGAATTAAGGGCGATGAGGCTGACGGCAAACAGGCGTGGATTTTGGATTGCCATGAGGAAAAAGCGCGCATATCTTAACGACGAAGACGCATGATTATCTGTATTCGGAGTGTTTTCGTAGTAAGGGCTTCAAGCTCATTTCTTTTTATCCACCCGCTTGTCTTGTCCGCTTTCTAAAACGTTGGCGCGCAACTAGAGCTTCTTCCTCTACTGTCACATTGCTTAAACGTTCGAACCGGTCCAAGGCTTTCTTATTTCTCGTCTCGTGTCAAACGGGGCAACTAGACTGAATGTAACCCTCCGCGTTGACCTTATGTCTAACAGTACCGCACAGGATCTTTCCCTCCCACCCCCCAACTTTTTGAAAATATAAGAATGAGAGTGACGCTTAGGTCAACCTATTTCTGTGGGAATATAGTAGGAAGCGTACAGAAACGAAAAAAAAGCCATAGATTAGCTGTGCAGTACATTTACAAACGGTTCTGGGGACACGACTCATACTCGGCCGCGTTGCAGTTCGTTGAACGAGAACAACCTGCCGAAGAAAGAACTGCACGTTGTCTAACGTTCACAGCTTCACTGCATTTTGACAAACTTAGACACAAGACAACAGAGTGAAGTGCACATGTAAGCGTCACTCCACAGACACAGATGCCACATCGAGCATGTATTTGCAAGGACTTATTTATTGAAGCATTTGTTCCTCGCGCAAAGATTCACTGGAATTCATCAACCGATCATCATTTCTATTATGCATCGCTTTGGGTCTTCTCTTATTGTATTTTTATGCACTTTCTTCCCGGTTGGGATCCATTGTGCATCGTACTTCAGAAATAAAATAAAACGAATTCAGCATAAAAAAGCGGCAATACGGCCTCGTAATTTCCGTCGCATTTTTTATGTTGTTTTCTGGCACGTACCACGGTTTCGGCGAAGATCTTAAGCAATGTGCCAAACCGAACGCAAATCGAAAACCGTAATTGAACGAGGACTTAGGTCAGAAGAGAACCCAACCCCACCCCCGACCCCACCCCCGACCCCCCTTCAAAATAGTAACTGTTACCAGTTCAGCACGAGACGGTTCAAGCCGTATAATGCGATGACGGGTGCTCAGTAGATTCGTGATTCTCCGGAATAACTACTTCCTCAGTCGGCGCATCCAATCAGCAGACTTGGTGAAATTCACGAGTTTCGATGTGTGCGAGAATAGAGATAGACTAAGGTGGTTATATATTTGGACTTCTGGATAAGTGAAGCCGCTCGGTGCCATCTTGCTAAGGGCAAGAAGCCCGAGACGGTGTAGCTGCCATAGCACAGCGTGGCAGCAGTGTGGCGTCGTTTCACTTCTATACATAAGATATCAATACCTCGCTTCTCGGTATGCCTCGCCCTTATTCGTAAATCTACTTTTGCTGCGATGGAATCCGGAAGGTCTAAGACTCACTCTACAAAGAATTTGCTGCTACTACAGGGTCAATGTCTCTTCTCGCCGGAGATTGCGCTTTGCAGTAGTGAACGATGCAAGATGCAGACGCGAGTACTTGCCACGATAATCCGCCAATTCCGTTATGCGACGAACGCTCTATGTGTGTGTGATAGCACCAAAGGAAACTCGATGAGACGTGCATTAGAGCACGCGCGGCCACCGAACTGCGTCCTGCGATCGAACGTAAGCACGCCTATCCTTCGTGATGGTGGAACGAACTCAGCGTTGCCTTGTGTGCGCACAGGACAGTCGGCACCAAAGGTCTATAGGCGTTGTGAAATGAAAGCACGTCGGTGCTGATGTACAGCTGTGGAAGCTCGCGCCTACTCAAATGACCTATACAGAGCGCGAACAGCAGCATGATTATGAGTGTTGAGCCGTTAGAGAACATCCCGAGTTTACCATAGTCGGCGCTTCTTCTCTTCTGTTTCAGTATGTGCTGGGCGGCAGCCTCGAGAAAGAGTTCGTCGCTCCACTGAGCGCCCGCCTCGACAGTATGATGCCGTCCAACTGCTCAATGCACTTCAAGAGGCAACTTCCCATATGGCTGCAAGTGGCCCGCCACGTCGACAACGAGTCGGTGCCCATAACTCTCGACCGCAACCTCTTGCGCTTTCAACAACCGCCGCTACCGGGACAGTGAAAGCGGATCGAGGCGATCGGACCACGTGATGGATCGAAGCGAGCTTCCGCCTCCCTGGTGGTGCGGCCGTTCCAAAAAGGAGGGCGCCTATGCTTGGAAGCGTTACGTGCTGCGCTCGCGCTATAAAAATTCCATTGAATCTTCAGAGAGAACACTTTTTATGTTTACGCGTCAGTGCTGAACACGGGCGTTAGTGAATTATAAGGTGTGATTTCGTTTTGTTCGGAGAAATTGCATTATAAAGGCTAGTGATTTTCTGGATGTTCATTGATATGCGATACTTACCACGGTAACATTCAGAGTGATGCTACAGATAAGATTTTATATCAGATTTGTCAGCAAATAACAAATGAAAGGATTAATTGCGTTCAATATGCAATGTACTTCTGGTGAAGCGTACACTAGTATAAACCTGTATGCCTTTTGAGGAGTCTTCGGCGCTTCCGGAGCCCAACCACCCGTCTGCAGCTACGAGAGCACCCGATCACACGGGGTTTTCAGCTCCTCGTCCATGATGATATCATTTGGGCGATTGACAGAGCTAGCCCTTAGCTTTAAACGTGCCTAGCACTGGAATTGCGCTCCAGCTAAAGCTTCTTCTTAAGAGGAAGTTTTAGCTTGGGCCCAACTCTGATATGCAACCTATTCAAGCACATGCAAAAGGCAGAAGTGCTTTTCAGAGATAACCACTGGGCCCATATTAGTGAAACTTCCGGCATTTGAGAGAAAAGGTTAAATTGTAGTGCCTGTTGGAAGCAGAATATTGATTTATGATATGAATTATGTTAGAAAATTGCCGAAAATTGGTAAGATTGAAAAGTTGAAAAAGAAAATGGAAAAGGGCTTGTTCCACAATTCAGTTGCTGGTGGAAGGAAAGAAAATGTAAAGCAGATCAGTTGCGACCTAAGCGGGAGAATGTTCCTCGAATCTGTGCGCCTGGGTGGGCGCACAGAGCTGGTGACGAAAGATGAACAAAGACATGAACAGAACTGACAATATTATGAAGCATAATAAGAACGATCACATGTGCTTGTTTGAGCCAGCGACTGTAGGAATAATAGCTGAACACGCGAGGAGGGCGAGAAATGGCGATCGCACCGGTCTTATATAAACCGTATCGCATTTTTTTTGTACAACTTCAAGTTTATCTGTTCGCATTGATAGTGAGGATACCAAATTATAGAGGTGTATTCAAGGATGGATCGAACTAGCGTTTTGTAGGCCGTGAGTTTGCACTCTTTAGTGGAATTTTTCAGTGTGTGTTTGGCGTAACCAAGTATCTGAAGCGCTTTTTAACTAATGAGGTCAACGTGCTTGTGCCATCTTAAGTTATTCGTGAAAGTGACTCTACGATACTTAAATTCATTGGCGCACTCAAGGTATTAGTTTGCGTTACTGTGAGCGAAATACAATGGCTCTTTTTTTAGTAAATGTCATCGACACTGTTTCTTAAAATTAATCGACATTGGCCAGGAATGAATCCAGTGGTAAAAGGAAGCAAAAACGCTGTTTAACTCCAGTTGGTCTGCAATGCTAGTGATGTTTGCATAAAGCACACAGTGGTCAGCATACATACAAAGTTTGACCCAGGTGTTACTAATGACTTCGACTGCATTGTTTATGTATATAATTTATAGTAGTTGCCCGAAGACCGAGCCCTGCGGAACGCTTGAACTAACGGTAGCTGACGACGAGTAAGTGTTGTTGAGAGAAACACTCTGAGACCTGGAATCCCAATAGGTAGTCAGCCAGTCAAGTAGTTTGTGATTGTTATACACCGAGCGTAGTGTAACGAGAGGTTTTTCGCGACAGAGTGTGTCAGATGTTTTCGCATAATCTATAAAGATGCCATCTATCTGTCCACTAGTGTTCAGTGCCAATGCAACGTCATGAGTGAATTCGATTAGCTGCATGACTGTTGAATGGCCAGCACGTAATCCACATTGCCACTGGGATGTGAAACTATTATCAGCTAAAACCCTGCTGATATGTTTATGAATGATATGCTTTCAAAGCTTACAGCATGTGTATTTTAAAGAAATTGGCCAATAGTCAGAAAACATCTCTATGTTGCCAGTTTCAAATACCGGGATGACAGTGGCAATTTTCCAGAGCCGAGCGACAGTGCATGACTCAATCGATTTTTAATGTAATGGTTGCGTGACAACCAACTCATTCATAGTACCTTTTTAACATTCACTTGGAACACGATCTGATCCACTGCTTTTGGTTGTTTCAATACCAAGCAGAAGGTTAGGAACCGCTACTATAGATATTTGGATATCAGAAATGGGCTGCACCATCTCGTGTGCTCTGGAGCTTGGGTCGGTACCATCGTGAGAGACAACAACAGGTTTAAAGTAGTAGCTAATTGCTTCAGATGTAGAACAAGGATCAGGACAGGGTTGGCCCTCAATAATAGATACAGATGAAACCAGGGATGCAGGGTTAATAGTTTTCCAAAATTTTGCTGGGTTACCTTTCATGACCGTAACCAATGCATTTATATAAAATAAGTCTCTTGCATCACGCATCTAAGTGTTTAATGTTGGCTTCAGTCAGTTTAGCAAAGAATGATGCCGACTGTATGGCGGGGAACTCCGACGCTTGCGAAGTTGTTTGACTTGTCTCGTTAGATTGGACGTATACCTCTTGTACCAGGGTCGTTTCAAGTTACGTTTTACGCATCTTTTGGAACAAATTTCAATATGGTAAGTGTTAAGCGTTAACAAAAACTAACGTAATAATATATCGGCCAAAAAGTACGCAGTGTACTTTATGTGTAAAAATTCGTATTAGTCAGTGAACATTTCAAATTTACTTTTTTACCGTACTTCCGAGCACTAAGTGGCGGCCGCTTCGCCATTGACACTAGTCGAAAGCAAAACAGGGTAAAGGCAGCTACGAAAATTCAGAATCAAGTGTAAAATTATGTATCTTTTCAGCGTTTTTACACATGCCCCAAACTTTGAATTTGTTTAAACACGTGTGAATGTGCAGCCGCTTAATTTGCTACCTATTTTTATAGGAATGTTGCTTTGACCGGCAAGATATGTTCACTGCGTCTGGTTTCGCATTCCATGAATGCGTCAGGTAAAAGATGCTTGGATAAACCTGCAAAATTCGTGTTCTAAACTTTTTAATGAAGCGAGGATGCTTCGCGATATGTGCGGGTACATTAAGTGGGGTCAAGGGATGTACTGCCTGTCGGCGTGTACATACGAGGCAATTGATGAGACGGACGGGCGACTGGTTTCCCGTGGACATCTGGACAAGTACTACGCTCCTGCTCCTGTTAAAAATAGGAATATTTACTGTCCATGAGTTTATTTATCCCCTGAGAATATTTATCGTCAAGTGGTGCTTTACTGCAACACCCTCAAGCCCTTTTGTTTATTGAATGGACTTTGCGGAGTTTCCACACTCAAGTAAGTACTTGGATCGATGGTGGGCCTACTTCGCTTGTAAACTTAATGTGCTCTATATCTGTATTCTGTTACTATAGAAAATACTGGCATGTGCATGGAAAACTATCTAGTCGACAATATTGCGGTCAGGGGTGTAATTGGTGTTAGGAGGCTATAGGTCCGCAAGAGATAAATTGCCAAACGTATGCGAAGTGACTTCCTTTTCAGTTTAGGGGTTTCATTTTGTTACTTGGAGTACTACCATCTTTGCCTTGTCCAAGTCCTACCAATCGAATGCTGAGATTTTATTGAACACACGTCGTTTTTCCACCAGGCCAGACTCGAGGCAGCGGCGTGCTTACAATCCCCGCAGCTTTGCCTCTACTAAGTACTATCCTCTTCAAACCAACGCGCACAATTCTTGCCAGAATTTTCACTGAACCACCACCAGCTTCCGCATGCAGAATAATATCCTTTATAATGCTCAGCCGTTAACTGCATTTCTTCAGCTATTCATACTATTGCGCTGTAGCGCCTGGCAAGTGCACGTTACGCTACAAGAACGTCTGCATCATATTAGCTTCTCAGGCTTCATTATATATGATAGCATTCTGGAAGACTCTTGTGCACTATGGGAGTCACTAAATACGAAGCATCTTTGATGCAGATGCTTGTGTTTATGCTAAATGCGTTGGTGCTATATGATGTTGCATCGTAGATACTATTTTACGTTAAGTATACGTTGTGTTAATGGCAAGCATATGGTAACATTGCTTGTGTTGGAGCAACACACGATAATGAATTAGGCTTTCTTTATTTGTTCATTGAAATTAATGAAGTCACTGCTTCACATTTTCACATATCCATATGCGTGACAGCTTCCAGCACACTAAACACCGTGAGGGTGTCGGTGTCATAGTGCATATAGAATTGAAAGGATCAGTATGTACTAATACGTACGAAATTTCAGGTTTCAGTTTTAACATGTTAAAACTATTTGTACAGATACGATCGACCGCACTTTCCAACCACGGCTTCCATAATTGTATTTTAAGATCTCGCAGAACTACGCAAACTCTATTATGTTAGTGCCACAGCTGTTCTTTATGCTTGCCCTCTCTATATCACAGTTGTGCTAGAGATTTCTCATTATGTCTATTTGGCGCCATACCCAGAGAGAGAAGCTAGGTCCACATGCTACACTTGTACAACGGCAATGCAATAGCATTATCGTGGTCAGACCGCGTTATGAATCGCATTCAAACTCATCTAAGGATTAATCATGCTCTGGTAAAGGTTGGCATGTTCGTAAGTACACTCACTCGCTTCATACTTGTGAGAGCGAATGATTGCGGGCGTGAGTACATGTAAGTGCCATCGAATGAGTGGAGGTATAAAGGCGAATGATTGTCAGCGAGAGGGCGTTAGTATATAAATGCAAGTGAGCACGATTTAGTATATAGGCAAGAGTGAGTGTGAATTGAATTATGAATGCGAGTGAAGATAAGTAAATTCTCACTTTCACCCGTGAATGGGGGCCATTAGTGTTCGAAGAAAGTGCGAATGCGAGTGAGTGAGTGCCCGCAAGTGGGTGCGAAAAAGAACGCGAGTTATTGCTAATGAGTGTGCTTGTGTATTCCGAAAAAAATATTTGTGAGAGAGTGTCCACTTATTCTGACGACCTGTGTGCTCTGATGCTATGGTCGGACATCGAAGTCACCATCTTTGACTATGCAGTCTTCGGCGTTGTCCCAGATTATTATTGCACAGCAACTGGGGTCGGCATGCTTTCGCATTAAAAACTATTTGGTGTAGCCTGAACAATATGCTGTTGGTTAAATATGTACGTAAATACTTTTTTGCGGACGCATTATATGCCCCATTAAGCGAAAATCCGGCGTTGTAGTCAGTGGCGTGTCCGAATGATGGTACTAGAAATGGCCTACGGCAAAGAGTAAAACACATGAGAAATACTCCGATTGACATCAAATTTCGCAGGGAGGTTCCTGTAAAAAAAAGTTACCTTATGCCTTTGAGAATAATATTAAATCAACATCTGTCTGCTTAGGAATCGAACAAAAATTCACCAAAAATACTATGATGCTTCGGCATTCACACTCGTAAGCAGCCTTAAGTGTCTTTGTCGAATTTTTGTTTGTTGCATGAAATGCCATGTAAAGGTGCCAGGCACATTCCCCCGAAACTCATGTGCCTGCCAACAGTTAACCGCAGTGCCGACATAATTCTTAAATGTTATCAATCTTGTCAGTTGCATTTGGCGGTACAAGTGCATTTCCGTGTACTTCAGAATGCAGTGAAAATAGAAGGCCAGTAATGGCTTGAATACTAATATTTTTCGAACTTCCATTTTGAATTGATGAGCTTGAATTGTCCAAAGTGAACGCTTTCCGTGCTGTGATACAGCCTTTTTTTTTCAAATAAAGAGTGTGTTCATTTTCACGTTTTAAAAATAAATGACAGTTTGCAGCGGTCAAATGTTTTTATTATGACCACTGATATGGCGTGAAACATATGACAGACGAAGTCGAGTTGCAAGAAAACATTGCAACTGGTGTGACCCTAGCGGTATTTGTGCTCGCCACCATTGCAATGTAGCAGATTATGCCCCACAAGTACAGCTAATGGTATATGACCTATATGGGAGAAGTAAATACCTTGAAATAATTGCCATGTATTGTTTTTCCAAAGGGTGGCTGTCGTGGTTTGATGAGAATGTTATGGGCGAAGACAGCGACGATCACATTAGCAAATGCCTACATGGGGGCACGCCAACAAATTGGCGATGCCTGACTGTTTCAAGCAACTATGTGCACAGGGTCTTGCTTTCTTTTGCACACATTCGTTGCACAAAGCTTGAAAGGTTTTCACTTATTGAAAATGGTGATCAAACCATTCGATGCTTCGAAATCCACTGCATATGCTGTATGAGGTGCGACAAGTGGTTGTCTGTATTGTGCTGTGCTGTTTCACCAAAAACACCGGTCGTTGCCGCCAGCCTAGTGCGCATGGTATCCATTGGCTGCTCAGATGCACCTAAGTGGGAGAAAGAAAGGATGGTTAAATCCGTAAAACTTAAGCTGATTCTGTGCGCATTTAAAAGGGTGTATGCACGAATGGCAGCAACCGGGTAGCGCGCCATGTTGGTGTGAGCAGAAGGCGCATACTGTCGCAAGTGAGGATTCAGTAAATGGTGTGAAATGCTGTCGTTCTTTGCTGCAACCGTTCCAAAGTGAGAGAATATAATCTCCTTACCGTATCAACCTGCACGGACCAACTCACGGTGGATTTTTAAAAATTGAAGGTTTCTTTTTGGTACTTTTTAGCAAGTACGTCAACCATCGGTCAGTTGGCTATGCCTATTTGCCTCGTGTCTCTGTAAGCGTGTCGGATCGCGTTCATGTGCACATTTAACTGTATTTTTTCAAGGGGGGCAGTATGCATAGAGGTGACATATTGTTTACATAAAATTGGCACTGGTATCACTTCTTGTAGCTTATGCATGTCGCTGCATAGGGTGTAATTTCGAAACGCAGCACGTAAAAGACACCCGTAGTAACTCTTCTATCTCCACCTCCTATCTCCATCTCTTGCTTAGCAGCAGAACACTATATCCATGGAGCCACCATAGAGGTCGTAATTATGTTTTTATGTGCACATTTCCTGACTGCTCATGCCTAGCGTATGTTGAATTTCAATGGGCGGTTTGTACCGACGCAAATTTACAGTTCATTATCAGCAGATAAATGAGCAAGCATTGTAAAAGAACAAATTCAAGGTGATGCCAAATTCCACACATGTGGCGATGCCTTACTGACCGAAGCATGATTTCGACAAGACAATCCTTTTGTTTAAAAATAAAATGTAAAGAAAGTTCCAGTACGTGAAAGGACCTATATCTTCTTTCCAATAACTATGGTGGCAGCAGACACAAGTAGCCAGCAAACATAATGGCTTGCTTTCAAGATTAAATACATGATAACCTAGTCTATCACGAAAGTTACTCATGAATGTTGGAACTTTACAGCCATCTTTACAGTTACAGTACCAAGACTATGGCTAAGGTACAATGGGGTGTGTTCTTAAGGTCACTCTTTTCGCGGTTTGAGGGGTTAAGGAATACCAGGAATGGCCAGAAGAGACATGTTTTCAATGCCTAATCTTACAAACATTGCATGAACCTTTACGAGCATGCTGGGGTTTCTCTTCTAAGTTGCATTGTTTTGCTCGTATCTGGAGTAATTAAAATATGGCCCAAGGGCCCCATGTCCCTGCTACGCACCAAAAATGACGCAATATTGATACATGTAAGCCTATTACTCCATGGTGGGCAACACTCGATCAGGCATGAGATTTGTTCTTTCTACAAACACTAGATAGTTCATGATTAAACGGTGCAAGCGTCACTGCGCACATTCAGGACCTAGCATGTGTCTAGGGTCTTTCGGAGTGGCCGGCATGGAAGAAACATTGCTGCCCTAAAACGTCTCGTTGAGAATTTCCGCGAAGCGAACTGAGATTAAGCTCAGAGGTGCGGAGACAGGCGGATGCTGTTGCGCATTAGGCATTGAGCAT
Source organism: Dermacentor variabilis (assembly GCF_050947875.1). Classification (NCBI taxonomy): domain Eukaryota; kingdom Metazoa; phylum Arthropoda; class Arachnida; order Ixodida; family Ixodidae; genus Dermacentor; species Dermacentor variabilis. The sequence goes on along the minus strand of NW_027460467.1, from coordinate 338,494 downwards.
TGGGGAAAAGACACCGCCTCGGAAATTTGTTATTGAGCGGCGTGTCGAAGTGATCGAGTGCGTAATTGCGTAGGCTCCGGAATGCAGGGCACAAGGGACAGTTGCCGTGCCACTTTGTAACATACTACTGTACTTGCTGCAGCAAGAAACTGTTGTCACAAGAATCATCGCGAATGGTGAGAGTCGAGATGTCTGCCGTGTTGAAGTGAGAACGCCGCGTGGACATGCGTTGTTTTCTCAGCTCGTCGTATCTTTGGCAGAGCTAAATCGCATCGGGGACTGTTTGGGGCTTTTTCGCAACGAGCACGTGGAAGGAGTCTTCCCTGATTCCTTTTATAATTTGCCTGATTTTTTCAGCTTCCTACATGGAAGGGCTGATGCGGCGGTAGAGGTCTGTAGTATCTTCAATTTAGGCGGTAATGTTTTCGCTGGATTGCTTGACGCGACCACGCGAGCGCTGTTCTGCGCGGAGCTTGGGCACGGCGGGTCGGCCGAATACTTCCGCGAAGCTCGTCTTAAAAGACGGCCAGTTGGCAATGTCAGCTTCGTGATTACGGTACCATATATGCATCACCTTGCTTAAGTAAAAGATGACATTGTTTAATATGGCAGTCTCATCCCACTTATTGTGTGCACTCACCCGTTCGTACGAGGACAGCCAGTCCTCCACGTCGTGGTCTTCGGTTCTGCTGAATCTAACAGGGTCGCGCTGCCTTGAAACGCCGGAACAGATGACAGCCGTGGATGAGGTAGCTTCTTGTGGCGCCATGTTGTCGGGCATAGGCGAGGCTGGAGGTAGAGTCCGAGTACGGAGTTCCAGGGGGAAGAGTGAAACCCTGCACCAAATGGCAGCACACGTTCAGGTCGATGCGTGGTTTATCACAACAATCAAGCGACACGAAAGCGGTCCGGTCAACGGCAAAGCAGAGTGAGCGCGAGCACCAACAACAGTCTCCATCCACGTCTTTTGCTTGCGTCCGTGTTTGTCACGACAGGTTAAGCGATATTAGCTTTCAGAATCCCGCAAAACATTGCGGCTGGAAGCTCTTCTAGCTGCCTTACAAATAAACATCTCATGTGTCACAAGGAACAAGGAATTTTGCATCGTTTCATTCGGCTTCATTTTAATGTACTTTTTTTCAGTCAGGGGATTAAGTTTCTTCACTTCATACTATAAGTTAATGTCGACTCTGCCTACTTTTGTTTTTAAGATATGGATTGTTTTGCGGGGTGCATGTACAACGTACATAACAGTGTTTTTTTTTTTTTGCTCTTTCAAGTCAATATGTCATACTTTTAGATCCACGCTAAATTAAAGTGAATTTGTTTTGCGCGAGAAGTAACGAATGCAGCGCAATGAACGAGGCAGCGGCACCATTGAAGGTGTCAAAATACTGCGTAAATAAAGAAACAGTGCGAGTTTTCTGTGTTCTGTTTCGTTTTTACACATCCCCAACGCTTCAATATTTTGTATATGAAAGTCTGAATTTAATTATGTTGTAATAATTATGCGACAAACTAAAGCACCTAATTAAGCTTGTCCAATGCTTCACGAGCACTGGGCTATTTGCGTCGTAATTTGAGCACCGCACCCCTAGAGGTTAAGGAACTGTCATACCTACCGTTCTTTCGCCCAAACCTAGAATATAGTCGATTTGGCATCCCTCACAAGCATATCTAACCGGGCATTTGGAATCAATTCAGAACCGATCCGCTCGCTTCATCACCTGAAACTACTCATCTTAGGTCAGTGTTTTGTAACTCAAGCAGTCACTTAGTCTGTCATCGCTCGCATCACGCCGTGTCCTATCTCGCTTTTGCCTGCTCCACTCCTTCGGTTGTCACCCGAAACCACGTCACGTGCTACTAAAACCGCAATCCAGAATGTCTACTAGACTCAGCCAATGCAATTGCGCGTGTAAACGGTCACATTGTCTCTAAGAACTCATCTTTTTTTCCTAATGCAAAAGTTTTGTGGAATTCCCTCTCAGAACACATAGTGGCATACAGCGAACGCAAAGAATTCCGCGAAAAACGAAGAATTCATTCACTGCATAGCGTCAGACGACCGCTGTTCATTCACCAAAACATCTTAATAAATATCTACCTTACCTGCTGTGATTTTTGTTTCTACTTTTCACGTTTTATATTTTCAATTGTATGTTTTACTTCACTGACTATGAGCCCTATAACGTAAAACTATTCCAATATGCTTTTATTCCATTCTCCTGACGTCAAATTTGCGTAACCACTGACGCAAGCATCGGGCAGTCACCCGCAGGGTTGTCTGAACAGACCAATCAAACGCTCTTCTCGTTCATTGGAGGTCATTTTTGTTTGCTTGAAAAACGAATAACATTGCCTACACTGAGCGGCTTGTCTTATCTAATTGGCTGACAAGAGGCGAGGAGCATGCGCAAGTGGAGAGCGATTCGATGGGGCCGAGCCACTGCCCTGAAAATCGATAACCAAGATAACCGAGACGGCGGTGCCGGCGTCTGCGATTGGTCCGCTTTCTCTTACTTAGCTTGCGGTGGCTGGTCGAAAATCGCTGCGGTATGCAAAGGAAGCTTCAGAATGCCGCTAAAACAAATCCTCAGCAAAGAAGAGTTGGCAGAACGAGGTCGTAAAAGCGCCGAAAGTGCTCGAAAACGTCACACGGCCACGCAAAAAGCTTTATTATACACAAATTAACCCATGCTCTCCGGCAGGTGCAAGTAGCCAGGGCCTGAGCGATCGGTGGCAGCCATCTTTTATTCCTTTCGGAACGCGGCAGCCTGCGGCCATTCAGAAAGAAATTCAGTTTTGTTCGGCATATTAATGCATCTTTAACGCGTAAACGTCACTTTGACGCGGTGAGTTTTTGCGGTTTTGTGACGTCGAGTGACAGGCAGGTGAAGTGGGTGCAGCCAGAAAACTTTTGACTAATAGCCGAGGGCTAGCGGCGAAAAGGCGTCGAATGAGAAATAACAATTTTACTTTTGTTCCGTCAAATCACGCATAATCAATGTGTACACGTCGTATTAGATGGGGAGCTATCGCGGTTTGCGCAACGTCGCAAATAACATAGTTATTTTAGCGCAAATACCTGTGTCCCTGTAGAAGCAGCTGTTTATAGTGATTTTGAATGTGAGATGATTAACTGTCTTGTAACCTATTACACTTAAGGTAAACTGCTGCTGCAAGCATTTCTGACTCGTAAGACGTGCGAATAGGGCAGGTTTTATAGTATATGAAAACTAATCTGCTAGTATCTCTTTCAAGTGCTCGTAAGATGATAATCGTAATTGAAGTAATTCAGGCTTTACAAAGGACATCTGAAGCGTTTCTCTGAATGAAATCATTGATCAAGGTAAATAGTGAATCATTAAGGGCTGCGTGCATGCATCAGCGGAGCATGCACCTTCGCGTTGTTTACATGTCCGTCAAGACACGAACTTCTGCTCACGTCAAGACCAGATGCGCTAGCACTGGGAGGTTTGAAGTCACGTTAC